>NC_056744.1:330341986-330516986 GCF_019279795.1 Protopterus annectens | reverse complement strand
GTGTGGATAAGCTGATCCAAGGCATTGGAATTTATGAATTCTCGAAAACGTTGAGCACAAGAGTTGGTACATGAGTAGTTTTCCCAGTTAATGGTGGGGTAGTTGAAATCGCCCATTGTTATGGTGTTAGGTTGTACCCTAATATTTTCTAGTGTATCAAGAAATGAGGAGTGGGAATCCTGGGGCATGTTGGGGGATCTGTAGCAAGCTACAATTTGGATTGCGGTCTTGCCCAAGGTTAGTTGCACTTGGATAATCTCGGATGCATTATGCTGAGCAACTAGCCTGCATGTGTGGATATCCTTAATGAATATGGACACACCTCCACTTTTAGTGTTTCGGTCCAGGTTAGGTGGCTGAAAGGTGTGGTATGAATTATAGCCTGGCAATGCAGGGGTGCTCTCTGGAGCCTTGAACCAGGTCTCTGTCACTGCACAGATGTCGATGTTCTCCATTTTAAAGAGTGCCTCAAGTGAGTGCATTTTGAGGTTTAGACTTCTAGCATTAAGTAGCATTACCCTCAGATTTTGCTTGCTTGTACCTGTTAAGGTGATGAATTTGTCATTCTTGGGAAGGGGGGTTGGTTAGCTGTACTGTGGAGGAATGTAACGTTCTTTTCACTTGGTCAGTTTAAATTCCACCCTTAAGGTGCATTTGTGTAAACAAATCTGAATATTTATGCTTTTAGGGAGGGTTGGCTTTAACTTTGTCCTTTTCATATTATTTTAAAGGCTGGTTAGTGTGAAGTTTTTTGGGGTGGGGTGGCTAGCTGTGCTATGGGAACCTATCCTCTTCATTTGCTCACCTTAAAGTCTGGTATTAAGGGTGGCTAGTGCACATTTGTGCAACATAAATTTGAATATGCATGCCTTTTTTTTTTCTCGAGAGGGGGGTGGCTAGCTGTGTTGTTGAGAAATAACTGGTGCTCAATTTAAAGTCGAGCATTAACTGCTAGTGTGCATTTGTATGAAATAAATTGGAATATTGTATGAAACACATTTGAAACTGTCCCCAGTTTTACAGAATGTTCTTGTATTTGCTTAATAAGTTTGGTCTGCAAATTACTCTCATATTGGATGCTTAGTTTATAATCTGCCTTTACATGACTAGTGTGCATTTGCATGAAATATGCTGCAGTCTTTACTCTCTCTCTCTCTGGGTGCTGTATTTATAAAACTAAAGTTGAAACTGTTCCTGATTTTGCAGAAAGCCCCTAAGTTTTTTCATCTTGATCTGTTCCCAATAGAATTTGGGTTGACCTGCCCACATAATTTACCAAATCCCAAACTCCTGGGTCAGCTCTTAGGAGTGTGTAGTGAATGTCGTACTCAACTTTCCAGAGGAGATGATAACACGTTGTTAAGTATGACACTAGTTACTGTATGGGACAAGCCTTCTTATAGAACGGACGAGTCTTTTGGGGGTTTGATCACTGCTCCATGCTTGCTCCTTGATGTCCATTATTGTGTTTCATTTTGTGATTATTACTAAAAGACAATTGTCATAAAGGAGGAGGTGTGAGAAAAAGTCTCCATGGGGAGGAGGGTATAAAAAAAACATTCTGCACCAAGTGTCAAATATGCAAACAGTGCATATTCTGCACTGTACAATGATCTCCATTTAAACTGTTCAAAGTTTCAAAACTTTGATCTTATGGTCTTGACCATAAGAAGTTTGAAGTTTTGAAAGTTCAAGCTTCCAAAGTAGACCCATATATATATATATATATATATATATATATATATATATATATATATATATATATGTATATATATATATATTTTATTTATTTACATTTGTTGACCAGGAATGTCCGACTGGACGCAGGTCCATTTTCAGCAAAGGCTTGGGGAGAAAAGCTCCACAAATTAAAATATTACAGTCATAGTTACAGATGAAGAATCCTAGCAATTAAAATATTACAAGCATAGTTACAGATGAAGAACATAGTACATTCAGTAGATAACTAGCATCTGTTCTATCCACGAAGTCATAGCAGATATTAAGAATTGTTACAATAAGACGTTACTGCCATATAATAAGTAGATACGCATGGAAGTATCAGAGATTGCTGTAATCAAAGGTAGTTTGTGGAGTGGAAGGGAGGTCGAGGGTAGATGGAGTGGGAGAAGTTGGAGGGGAGAGTTACAGGGGCATAGCCCCTATATACATATATATATATATATATATATATATATATATATATATATATCTATATATATATATATATATATATATATATATATATATATATATATATATATATATATATGCATATATATATATATATGCATATATATATAGATATATATATATATATATATATATATATATATATATATATATATATATATATATATATATATACATATATACATATATATATATATATATATATATATATACATATACACACACACACACACACACACACACACACACACACACGCACACACACACACACACACACACACACACACACACACACACACACACACACACACACACACACACACACACACACACACACACATACACACACACACACACACACACACACATTATCATAATCATAAGTTAATAGGTTCATAGGTCCATAGATAAGTACTAGATAGCTGCCCTTTTTGGCTGTTTTAAGCCTACCCAATTTCCCGTTTTTGTCCTTGAAATAACCTATTCCATTTCATTAAATATTGGACTTACCCATCCCATGGTTGATAATTATGTATTATCTCTAAAGAGAATAGCAGAGATCATATCATATTTAATGTGAGATGAACCATGAATGAAATAAAGGATTTAGGAGCTGCCTCTGTCTATTAGTAGTACATGGGGCAGTCCTGGGGTAAGTTTTCTGTTTCCCATCCATAGAACTATGTAGCACTTGAATATGGGCAGGGATTACCTTTGTTTTATGTGGATTTGAAGTCTGTTCCACAGCAGCAGTATCCTCTGTGAGATATACCTGTCCCTCCAAATCATTCTGTTGATGTTGGAGAAGAGGGTTAGAGCCATAGACAAAGTATTTCTAATGCCATTTGACTTGTTGATGTGCGGTAAATCCATCAGTAATGGATCAGAGCATGCCTTATATGCCAGACGCATGTCACATCTTAGCAGTCTGCAGGATACCTAGTATAGTGACAGTTGAGTTGGTCCACATAGGACATGTTGTTTAGACCTTATATTCTTTTAGTAAGGCATCTCTGTGGTATTACAGTTGTTGCATTTATCTGGACAGATGCATCCCAAAGGGTGCATTATATTCAATGACTGGCCTAATAAGAGCTGGGGGGGGACAATGACATTACTAGATCTTGGCACAATCCCTTCATTTATGAACTATGGAACATAGAAGGACTTCCTTACAACAATGGACACATGTTGGTCACTGTCCGCATAAGCACCCAAATCCTGAACAGCTTGGTCAAGTCTTAGGAGTGTATTGTCAATGTTGTAGTTCTCTGGGGTAGATGACTTCTCAAAGGATACAATAATGCATTTTTGGCATTTAGTTTCAGTCCATGATTTTGGCAAGAGTTATTTATTTGGGACAAACCTTCCTGCAGAATGTTTACATCTTTTGGGGATTCAGTGACTGCTTCTAGCTTGCTGTCATCTGCAAACTTCGCTAGATCCCTTTGGTATTGGCTTTAGTTCAGATAAGTAAATGCCAAACAGAAATTTGTGCAGAAAATGATTATGGATTTAATAAGCTGCATGACAAAATACATTCCTGGAGAGGGACAGAATACATAAATGTGTGACTTGGAGGTGAAGGTAAATTCATAATCAAGGCAACTACAATAAAACTAACAGTAGTAGAACACACTGAAGCACAGCATTTTGTCAGCAGATAAGAACCACTTGGCCCATATGCTCTGTCTATTAATTCTGTCTAATCATAAGATGGAATTTCTGGCTAACAGTTATCCTGTTTCCTATATTCCATTAGAAACAATGTATATCTATCCCATGCATTCTTAAATCAGCCTTTGACTAAATTGTGCCATTTTTTTTCTGGAGTAGTTATTCCATTAATCTATAATCCTCATTGTTAAAAAATATATTTCCACACATTTTTGAGTTGTTTGCCATCCATGATCAAATTGTACCCTTTGTTTTATATCTATTTTTGTGTTTGAAATGTTCTAACTTCTTGAACTTGTATGCCTTTAGAAACAGACACAGTTCTCTCTTGGCGTCTGTTCCGACAGTGATTCTTCAGTGATAATGTTATCTTTAGACTAGTACACATACAGTGGTTCTTCAGTGATATTGTTATCTTTAGACTAGTACACATACAGTGGTTCTTCAGTGATAATATTATATTTAGAATAGTACACATACAGTGGTTCTTCAGTGTTAATGTTATCTTTAGACTAGTACACATACAGTGGTTCTTCAGTGATAATGTTATATTTTGACTTATACACATACAGTGGTTCTTCAGTGATAATATTATCTTTAGACTAGTACACGTGCAGTGGTTCTTCAGTGATAATGTTATCTTTAGACTAGTACACATACAGTGGTTCTTCAGTGATAATGTTATCTTTAGACTGGTACACATACAGTGGTTGTTCAGTGATAATGTTATCTTTAGACTAGTACACATACAGTGGTTCTTCAGTGATAATGTTATCTTTAGACTAGTACACATACAGTGGTTCTTCAGTGATAATGTTATCTTTAGACTAGTACACATACAGTGGTTCTTCGGTGATAATGTTATCTTTAGACTAGTACACATACAGTGGTTCTTCAGTGATAATGTTATCTTTAGACTAGTACACATACAGTGGTTCTTCAGTGATAATGTTATCTTTAGACTAGTACACATACAGTGGTTCTTCAGTGATAATGTTATCTTTAGACTAGTACACATACAGTGGTTCTTCAGTGATAATGTTATCTTTAGACTAGTACACATACAGTGGTTCTTCGGTGAAAATGTTATCTTTAGACTAGTACACATACAGTGGTTCTTCAGTGATAATGTTATCTTTAGACTAGTACACATACAGTGGTTCTTCGGTGATAATGTTATCTTTAGACTAGTACACATACAGTGGTTCTTCATTGATTATGTTATCTTTAGACTAGTACACATACAGTGGTTCTTCAGTGATAATGTTATC
The DNA here is from genome assembly GCF_019279795.1 of Protopterus annectens. Lineage (NCBI taxonomy): Eukaryota > Metazoa > Chordata > Ceratodontiformes > Protopteridae > Protopterus > Protopterus annectens. Next base: position 330,511,845 of record NC_056744.1, on the reverse strand, counting down.
TTTAGACTAGTATACATACAGTGGTTCTTCGGTGATAATGTTATCTTTAGACTAGTACACATACAGTGGTTCTTCAGTGATAATGTTATCTTTAGACTAGTACACATACAGCGGTTCTTCAGTGATAATGTTATCTTTAGACTAGTACACATACAGTGGTTCTTCAGTGATAATATTATCTTTAGACTAGTACACATACAGTGGTTCTTCAGTGATAATGTTATCTTTAGAGTAGTACACATACAGTGGTTCTTCGGTGATAATGTTATCTTTAGACTAGTACACATACAGTGGTTCTTCAGTGATAATGTTATCTTTAGACTAGTACACATACAGTGGTTCTTCGGTGATAATATTATCTTTAGACTAGTACACATACAGTGGTTCTTCAGTGATAATGTTATCTTTAGACTAGTACACATACAGTGGTTCTTCAGTGATAATGTTATCTTTAGACTAGTACACATACAGTGGTTCTTCAGTGATAATGTTATCTTTAGACTAGTACACATACAGTGGTTCTTCGGTGATAATATTATCTTTAGACTAGTACATATACAGTGGTTCTTCAGTGATAATGTTATCTTTAGACTAGTACACATACAGTGGTTCTTCAGTGATAATGTTATCTTTAGACTAGTACACATACAGTGGTTCTTCAGTGATAATGTTATCTTTAGACTAGTACACATACAGTGGTTCTTCAGTGATAATGTTATCTTTAGACCAGTACACATACAGTGGTTCTTCAGTGATAATGTTATCTTTAGTCTAGGTACACATACAGTGGTTCTTCAGTGATAATGTTATCTTTAGACTAGTACACATACAGTGGTTCTTCAGTGATAATGTTATCTTTAGACTAGTACACATACAGTGGTTCTTCGGTGATAATATTATCTTTAGACTAGTACATATACAGTGGTTCTTCAGTGATAATGTTATCTTTAGACTAGTACACATACAGTGGTTCTTCAGTGATAATGTTATCTTTAGACTAGTACACATACTGTGGTTCTTCAGTGATAATGTTATCTTTAGACTAGTACACATACAGTGGTTCTTCAGTGATAATGTTATCTTTAGACCAGTACACATACAGTGGTTCTTCAGTGATAATGTTATCTTTAGTCTAGGTACACATACAGTGGTTCTTCAGTGATAATGTTATCTTTAGACTAGTACACATACAGTGGTTCTTCGGTGATAATGTTATCTTTAGACTAGTACATATACAGTGGTTCTTCAGTGATAATGTTATCTTTAGACTAGTACACATACAGTGGTTCTTCAGTGATAATGTTATCTTTAGAATAGTACACATAGAGTGGTGCTTCAGTGATAATGTTATCTTTAGACTAGTACACATACAGTGGTTCTTCAGTGATAATGTTATCTTTAGACTAGTACACATACAGTGGTTGTTCAGTGATAATGTTATCTTTAGACTAGTACACATACAGTGGTTCTTCAGTGATAATGTTATCTTTAGACTAGTACACATACAGTGGTTCTTCGGTGATAATATTATCTTTAGACTAGTACACATACAGTGGTTCTTCAGTGATAATGTTATCTTTAGACTAGTACACATACAGTGGTTCTTCAGTGATAATGTTATCTTTAGACTAGTACACATACAGTGGTTCTTCAGTGATAATGTTATCTTTAGACTAGTACACATACAGTGGTTCTTCGGTGATAATATTATCTTTAGACTAGTACATATACAGTGGTTCTTCAGTGATAATGTTATCTTTAGACTAGTACACATACAGTGGTTCTTCAGTGATAATGTTATCTTTAGACTAGTACACATACAGTGGTTCTTCAGTGATAATGTTATCTTTAGACTAGTACACATACAGTGGTTCTTCAGTGATAATGTTATCTTTAGACCAGTACACATACAGTGGTTCTTCAGTGATAATGTTATCTTTAGTCTAGGTACACATACAGTGGTTCTTCAGTGATAATGTTATCTTTAGACTAGTACACATACAGTGGTTCTTCAGTGATAATGTTATCTTTAGACTAGTACACATACAGTGGTTCTTCAGTGATAATATTATCTTTAGACTAGTACACATACAGTGGTTCTTCGGTGATAATATTATCTTTAGACTAGTACACATACAGTGGTTCTTCAGTGATAATGTTATCTTAAGACTAGTACACATAGAGTTGTTCTTCAGTGATAATGTTATCTTTAGACTAGTACACATACAGTGGTTGTTCAGTGATAATGTTATCTTTAGACTAGTACACATACAGTGGTTCTTCAGTGATAATGTTATCTTTAGACTAGTACACATACAGTGGTTCTTCGGTGATAATGTTATCTTTAGACTAGTACATATACAGTGGTTCTTCAGTGATAATGTTATCTTTAGACTAGTACACATACAGTGGTTCTTCAGTGATAATGTTATCTTTAGAATAGTACACATACAGTGGTTCTTCAGTGATAATGTTATCTTTAGACTAGTACACATACAGTGGTTCTTCAGTGATAATGTTATCTTTAGACTAGTACACATACAGTGGTTCTTCAGTGATAATGTTATCTTTAGACTAGTACACATACAGTGGTTCTTCAGTGATAATGTTATCTTTAGACTAGTACACATACAGTGGTTCTTCGGTGATAATATTATCTTTAGACTAGTACACATACAGTGGTTCTTCAGTGATAATGTTATCTTTAGACTAGTACACATACAGTGGTTCTTCAGTGATAATGTTATCTTTAGACTAGTACACATACAGTGGTTCTTCAGTGATAATGTTATCTTTAGACTAGTACACATACAGTGGTTCTTTGGTGATAATATTATCTTTAGACTAGTACATATACAGTGGTTCTTCAGTGATAATGTTATCTTTAGACTAGTACACATACAGTGGTTCTTCAGTGATAATGTTATCTTTAGACTAGTACACATACAGTGGTTCTTCAGTGATAATGTTATCTTTAGACTAGTACACATACAGTGGTTCTTCAGTGATAATGTTATCTTTAGACCAGTACACATACAGTGGTTCTTCAGTGATAATGTTATCTTTAGTCTAGGTACACATACAGTGGTTCTTCAGTGATAATGTTATCTTTAGACTAGTACACATACAGTGGTTCTTCAGTGATAATGTTATCTTTAGACTAGTACACATACAGTGGTTCTTCAGTGATAATATTATCTTTAGACTAGTACACATACAGTGGTTCTTCGGTGATAATATTATCTTTAGACTAGTACACATACAGTGGTTCTTCAGTGATAATGTTATCTTTAGACTAGTACACATAGAGTTGTTCTTCAGTGATAATGTTATCTTTAGACTAGTACACATACAGTGGTTGTTCAGTGATAATGTTATCTTTAGACTAGTACACATACAGTGGTTCTTCAGTGATAATGTTATCTTTAGACTAGTACACATACAGTGGTTCTTCAGTGATAATGTTATCTTTAGACTAGTACGCATACAGTGGTTCTTCAGTGATAATGTTATCTTTATTCTAGGTACACACAGTTCTAGGAAGAAAAGAAAAATCAAGACATTCACAGGCACAGCAGAATTGAGCAAATATCTTGGCCACCACCTTAAAGGCAGACAGCAAGCAGGATGGGAAGCTGTAAAAAGAAGGGAGTAGATCCCAGAGATTAAGAGAAGTGGGAAAAATAATAAGAGACGAGGAAAAATAAACAAAACATATATAATAATGAGTCAGAAGGGTACTTTCACAGGGCTACCTATTGAAATGTCAGCATTCGAAATGCCAGGTGTTGAAAAGCTCATTGGTTCATAGGTATATACTAGGCAAATGACTATCAGGGCCTTTATAAGTCAAGCTGTCCAGTCCAACCCAATTGTGTCCTCATGTACCTTTGGTGTCTATTAGGAGTGTTATGGATGGTGCAATGGTGTAGTGGTTAGCATTGTTGCCTCACAGTAAGAAATTTCCTGGATCGATTCTTGGCTGTGGTGCCTTCTGTGCAGATTCTTCATGTCCTCCCTGTGTTCATGGGAGTTTCCTCCTGGTGCTCCATTTTTCTCCCACATTACAAAGACATGCAGATGGAGCTTTTCTCCCAAGACCTCTGCTGAAAATTGGCTCATTCTAAGTCAGACTTTCCGGTAAACAAATGTTAAATAAATTATGTTAGTCTGAAGGTGGCTTTTTGGGGGGTATGTTAGTTAGGTAATATTTTCCTTAGTGTCAGCCTCTGTCTATTCCACAGTGTGGTGATCTTTTGAGACGGATACCAGCCTCACCAACATGTTCTATTTATGTCATGGGCAAAGGTTAAATCCTTAGATTTATTGTTTCTGGTTTTGTTCATTTGGCAGATATTCAAAAGATTCACCTGGGCTGGATCTGAAAATACATAATATTTCAGGCACAGATCACCGGTCAGTATCCTGATAGAGACTGAACTCAGAGACTGGGCTTTAAGCTTGTCTGTGTAGGACAGTGTGTTAATACCCTGGATTCTCCTAGTGAAGAACCTCTGTGGGCATTTCAAATGTTGCAAATGCCTGGCCAGCTATGTGCCAAAAATGGCATTGTACTCAATGAGTGGTATGATAAGGGAAGATTAAAATGGTATTATAACTTCCTTGGGCCTGATGCCCTACTTATATGACCGGCAACATAGAATGGCTTTCTTACTGTCTTGGATACATGTTGATAAAAGGACAGATTACAGTCGACATATCTTTCCAGATTCCTGACTACCGGGTCAACTCTTAGGGCTGTTTTACCAATGGAGTGATTAGCTTGTGTGGATGTTTTCCAAAGGGCACTATAACACACTTCTTGGTGTTGAGTTTTAAACTGTGGCTTTGGCACCAGCCATTTGTCTGTGTTGGGCCCTTTTGCAGGATGCTAGTGTCATGGGAGAATCAATGAGTGCTCCCAATTTACAGTCTTCTGCAGAGCCCTTGACATTAGCTTTTACTTCCAAGAAGTAGATGCCAAACAGGAGTGGGCCCAACATGGAGCCCAGGGGTACTCCTCTGGTAACTGGTCTCTTGGTGAAGGTGGTCTCACTGATCCTGACTTCTTATGTTCTATCTGTGAACCAGCTGGCAATCCATTGAGTTTTGTAGGGATTTAAGCTTAGTTTGATGAGTTTGTCAACAATACCTGAGTGGGGGTTCATATCGAATGCCTTAGATAGGTCAAGGCATGTCTATCTTCCCCTCATCCATTGCCTTGATGACCATCTTGAAGAAGTCAGCCAGTTAAATAAGTAAGACCTTCCTTCAACAGTCCGGTGGCTGTAGGCCAGAGGAAACCCACATGAACACAAGGAGGGCATGCAGACTCCACACAGAAGGCACCCCAGCCGAGAATCGAACCAGAGAATCTCTTGCTGTGAGGCAACAACGCTACTGCTGCACCACTGTACCGTCCCAGGAATATACTTTGCTAAGGTTGGAATTTCACCAGTGTGGTTTACTCTTGGTGTTTGTTATGGGCTTATTTCTGGTAGGTACAGCAGCCTTTATGCAGCCATTCACATGATTCTACAGGGTTTCTGTGAACAATTCTGCACTGGTGGCTGTGATCTCGGTACAAGGAGGTATTGAGTTTTGAGAACCTGTCACTCAGTAGGATGTAGTTTGCTTTAGAATAGTTCCTAATTGTTACATGTTTAGTTAGCTTTTCTGAGTTGATTTTAATTTTGAAGGAGAAGGCTTTGTTATCTGACCTCATCAATGACATATGACATGGGGGTAGACGAAGCACTCTGTTGGTGAGTATTAGATGCAGAACATTTGCACCACTGGTTGGATTGTGCACTTTTTGGTCCAGCCAGGGTATTTGTGTTAATAAAGTCCAGGAAACACTTTGGCTGTTAGTTTGAGGTAGTGTATATTTCCCAGTCTATAGATGACTAGTTAAAGTCACCCATGAATAGGGTGTTGGATGGTGAGTGTCTCCATTATTCTAGGTATGAGTTATGAGATTCTTGGGGCATAAATGGCGACCTATAGTTAGCTAGATATGGTAAGGGACAATTCTCACTCAGCTCTCAGGCATTACGATGGTTCAAGTCCTACTTAGAAAACAGACAGAAGGCTGTCCTCTGGGACAATAACCTTTCCACTCATCTCCCTCTTACTCTTGGGGTCCCACAAGGCTCCATCCTAGGACCTCTCCTTTTCTCTATATTCATCAATGATCTAAAGTTAAATATTCCTCAAGCCACCTGCATACAATATGCAGACGATTTCGCACTAATGCGTTCTGCTACCTCATCTGCTGAGCTCCAAACCATTACTCAGACAGTATTCATCTCAGTTGAAAAATGGTTCTTGCAACGTTGCCTCCCACGAAATGCCAAAAAAACGAAATTACTGATATTTACTCCCACACTAAAGTCCCCCCTATTGATCTCACTGTTAAATCTAGCAATGGTACTGTAATTGCACCTGACCTGACCACCAAACTTTTAGGCGTAACAATTGATCACAATCTTAACTTTGATACACACATTAACACTACTATTAAAACTGTTAACAAAAAACTTGGCTCACTATATAGGATAAAATCCTTCCTCACCCCTGAAGCCAGAACCACCATCGCCCATACCTACCTCATCTCTACCCTCCTCTATGCTTCATCTATTTATACTAATCTTTCCAAATCTAACCTAAACAAACTGGCAACTTCCTATAACAACATTGCCAGATTTGCCACGGGCTCACCATATAGAACCCATCACTGTATAAATCTCAAACAGTTAGGATGGCTAGAACTCCAAAACCAGCTACTGTTTCAACAACTTACTATCACCCATAAGATACTCTTTCATAGCAACACTACTCCTATTCTCAGTAGCCTAATCTCTCCCTATAGAAATCTTACTACCTTTCGCTCGGCAAATAAATTACAAGTAACCATCCAGAAATCCATAATAAAGCAGGAGACTCCCTCTTCTCTAATTCCATGGGGAAGATTTGGAATAGATTCCCCAGCAACCTACAATTACTTTCTTCAAGCACCAAGTAACATTCCTCCTTAAAGCACAATGGCTCTGCCATGCACTAACCCCCATTAACACAAACTGTATGGTATACTGCTTTTTCTCCCCTTCCGACAACCTCCTAGTGGGATGAGAAAGCCTCCTCTAAGTTAATATTCTAGTCTTCACTTTCTCTATGAAACTCCCTATGGTACATTTTTGGAACCCTACTCCTGCTCCAGGCACTTGCATTGTCAGTTTTGTATGTATGCCACCTCTGTTATATACGTGTAAATGTCTGAACAGGCATTATAATTAGCTAGAGCCTTTCATCTCTTCCCTACTCTTCTACAAAACAAATGTCAACCTGTATACCTCAGATATATGTTTCTAGAACTACTGTATTGCCAAAACATGCACACGTGTTTTTCTTTTAATGCTAGTTTCTGCTATGTTAGCCTACATAAATATTGTATTTAAACATTTTTAGCTTTATGTGGCTTTACTGCTTTGATGCTAGTTTCTACTATGTTAGCCTACAGCATTAGTGTATTAGTGTATTTAACATGTTTTAGTTTATGTGGCTTTACTGCTTTGATGCTAGTTTCTGCTATGTTAGCCTACAGCATTAGTGCATTAGTGTATTTAGCATGTTTTAGTTTATGTTGCTTTACTGCTTTTTATTCCTGTTGCATTAGTATAATTTTGGAGCTTTTCTCCCCGGGCCTGTACTGAAAATGGACATGTATCCAGTTAGACTAGCCCTGTCAACAAATGTAAAATAAAATAAAATAATAAATAAATAAAATGTATTTATGGCGACTTGCACAGGACATCATCCTGTTTAACCAACCTAGGAGCATATTTGTTGTTGATGTAGATCGAGACACCTCCACCTTTAGTCTGTGTCTGTGCTGCTGTTGATCTAAATGTGTGAAAGACTCTGTAGCCTTGCACTGCCACTAGAGTACTTTCTGTGGCTGCTGTGGCTGTAAGCCATGTCTTAGTAATGGCACAGATGTCTAGATTCTCCAGAGTGAGGAGAGCTTGCAGGGTGTGGAGCTCCTTGTTCAGGCTTGTTTTTTGTTTGCCATGTTGGAAGGTTTGTCACTTTGGAATTGCCTAATAGAGGCTCTAAGCTGGTGGATAAATTGGGTGTGGTGGTGGTAGGTGCAGACCAACCTTCTTGCCTACTTCTGGAATGTCCAGCTGTCAGCTGTGTACCCTATTCCTGGATTTCTGCATCCCAAATGCATGTGTTTGCATTTATTTTAAGCTATCATATTTCTGTCCATTCCTGAATTCTTTGCAGTTATGTATTGCAGTTATTCCTGATTCTCTGTAAAAAAAATCTTGAATTGTCAATTTGTGGCTGCAGGGTGTTTCTGTAGTTAAGGTTTCTGTGTCACAATTACAAAGTTCAGGCTTCAATCACCATTCAGTGTCTATGTGATACCTCTGTGTTCTCCGCATGCCTAGGGGATTTTCTCTAGCAACTGCAGTTTCTTGTCAGCTCCCAAGGATATGCTGGTTGAACTGGCTACTCTAAAATGCAGTGCATTCCTCTTTATATCTTTGACCTGAGATGTGCCTGAAAAGGGTCCACCAAGGACCAGTTCATTTAGGTAGTTAAAGAAATGAAATGCAACATCAAATGACTGTGTCTTTTGTATCTGCAACTGTCTTCACCATATGAAAGGAACATCAGCTCTGCAGTAGAACTTCAGTCAGTAACATGAAAATAAATACAAGTATCTCTCTGGATGCTAAGCAAGAGGCAGGTGTCCAAACTGATCATAAACACAACAGAGTGCATTGCCGGGCTTTATACCCTAGAGAGGCTCCCTTATCCTCTATAGACTAGAAATGCATGACAAACACTTAACTTGTTTACACTAAACTCCTGAAGGAATATAGTTTCCAAATGCAGTTCTAAAAGCAAGACAGCTCAAGAAATGAAAGGATATAAAATAAGAAAGGAGTACATGTCCTGCAGGAGGCAGTATAGTTTAAATTGTCATTTCATTTCTCTGCCTGACATGAATTGTCTGGTTTGAATTTTATTTATTATTTATCCTTTTGGTTTCTGTAAATTATCATGTTTGAAATAATCATGTTTAATGAAAATCTGACAAGAGTGTTGTAAAATCTAACAGAATTAATAAAGGTCTGCTTAAGAATTATTAAAAGTCTAGGTTATACAAAGTTTGCTAACAAGGGTTTACTTTTCCCACTCACATGCTGATACTGTGTGCATGGGAAAAGCCACTGACTGTGCTGTACAAACAGTTTATGCTCATGTCTGTGTCTGGTTTTGAACCCACTGCCTCCCCTACAGAATACAAATGGGAACTGAGAACATGGTTGTGTGCCCATCTGGATGTGCCACACATTCTATGTGCCCCCTACTACCATGCACATTTCCCCAGTGAAATGAGAGAAAAAACATTTCTGTTAAGTGCAAGAAAAATGCCGTATCTTAGGAAGAAGGCCCAGTGCTAAAATCAGGTTTGACCTTAAACACCAGATGCCTGTAGAGTCATAGGTGAATACTAGGCTAATTACCCTGAAGTGCATTTTTAAGCCTAGACAATATCCTGAGGTCAGAATTGAACCCTGTACTTTGCATCTGTGAGGTGAAGACCTTAACCATTATGCCAAACCTTATTCTTTGCTCATATACTTCATGTCCAGAATGACCATTATGTGAGTATAAAACTGAAGAATCAGTTTATGTTTGTAACAGATAACCTGGCAGCAGTGGATTTTGACTAATTTAGTTTCTAGCACTGCAATAATTACTACTATCAACAATAATAATTATAATAATAATAATTATTACAGAAAGGGATAAGGAGTACTAAGTAAAAACAGCCATGGTAAAGTTTTTAGTTGAGTCCAGAACAGAAGCTGCTGTTCGAAAAAGTGTAATTAGTAAGGTATGTATATAAAACATTGCATGATGACTATGAAAATCAATCAGAGGACATTAGAAAAATATGGGAAGAGAGATTGGAAAGGCAGTTTACAAAGGAACAATGGAAGGATATCTGTATGTCTGCTGAGTATGCAGCAAATTCCAGAAGGCTCAGAATTTTTGCTTGAGAGTGTTTGCACAGGTATTTCTATACATTTAGATCAGCTACCGCACAGGCAGGAACTAAAGATGGAGGTGTCTCAATCTACATAAGAAACACCTGAACCTGGTTAGTCAAATAGCATGATGTGCTTGAGCTTCTCCATGTCCAAATAGATAGTGTCCCATATCAAATCCTTGCAAGCAGTAGATTACCTATGACCATGAAATCCATACCTCAAACTTAGACCTACTGGTGACACTTACCATTCATCTCAATACCAATTTCATGGGAGACTTTAACTACCCCTCTATAAACTAGGAATCATGCACAACCTCATACTTGCAGGCACAGAGATATTTGGACATTATAAACCCAAATTAGTCCATTTGCACATATACTTGACCTAATACTCATAAATGTAGGAGAACTCTGGTCCCTGCCCCTAGTATATTGTGATCTGTGGTTAGATAAGACCATAAAGCCATGTCCTTTGAAATAAAAATCAAAGCTAAGACCTCAGCAACCCCTTTAACAGTTAAGCTCATAGGTTCATAGGTAGGTACTAGGCTATTGGCCCAAGGGCCTAAGTAAGCCTAGCCAACAAGGTTCCCTGGCTTACGCCACCCAGGAAAGTTAATTTTCTGTGCCCCTGTCGAGCAGAGCCACAGAAGTGATCCCCAGGATGTATTTACTATTCCCCATCCACTCATCAAGATTTTTCTTGAAGCGTGCTAATGAGGAACTTTGCATGACATAGATGGGTAGCTTGTTCCAGAGTATAGGAAGTCTGTGGGACAGGAATCTATCCCTCCAGCATGTCCTGTTTATTGTGGTGACAAGGTTTAGGTCCCTTACCGTCCCTAGAGCATGTAGCTCAGAGGGATTGGGATTTCTTAAGGTGTAGCATGTCCAACAGCTCTGGGTTTAACATAGCTTTATATCTTAGGCAGAGATCTCCTCGGAGTAGGCGATATGCCACAGAGTTCATACTAGGTTCATACTAGGTTCATACTAGGTTATCTGCCCTAGGGCATTTATAAGCCTAGCCAGAATGTATTTGGCTTTCACCACCCATTTTAAATTTATTTTGCTATGCCCTTTTTTGAGGTTAGTGTACTGTGCCTCTGTCTAACAGTGACACAGAAGTGATACCCGGGGTAAACCTACGATCTCCCATCCACTCATCAAGATTCCTCTTGAAGAGAGTCAATGAGGGACTCTGCCTAACCTGGACTGGGATTTTATTCCAGAGTGAAGGGAGCCTCTGGGTTATGAATCTGTCCCTCCAGCATGTCCTATTTATTTCAGTGCTGAGGTTCAAGTCTCTCGAGCGCATAGCTTGATGGGATTTGGATTTTCTGAGGTGCAGCATGTCCATTAATTCCGGGTTGGACATGGTTTATACGTTAGGCACAAATCGCCTCTGAACAGGTGGTATGCCGTTGAGTAGAGCTGGAGTTTCTTTAACCGGGCAGCATATGGCATCTGTTTGAGCACTTTGATCCTCTTGGTGAGGTACTTTTGGGGTCTTTCCAGTTGCTGCAGATGTCTGGTAAGGTACATCCCAAAAGGGGCATTGTACTCAATTATGGGCCTGATGAGGGATGAGTAAAGAGGCATGATGACCTCCCCTGATCTAGATGTGAATCCCTTCATGATTAGGTGGGCTATATAAAATGTTTTTCTAACCACTTTGGCCACGTGGTTGTCAAATGAGAGATTGCTATCAACTTGGGTCCCCAGGTCCCTAATTACTTCTTCTGTACTTAATGGATTACCACCTATGGGTAATTTGTGGGCACTTTGTTTTTGCCAAAGGGGATGACTATACACTTTTTGACATTTAGCTTGAGGCCATGGCTCTGGCACCAGTTGTCTGTTTCTATGAGGCCCTTTTGGAGGATGCTTGCATCAGCTGGAGAGTCGATTATGGCACCCAGTTTGCAGTCATCTGCGAACTTGGTCAGCCACAGTCCTTCCATGTTGGCCTGTACCTCCGAGAAATATATACCGAAAAAGAGAGGTCCCAGGACTGAGCCTTGTGGGACACCACTTGTAACTGGTTTGGAGTCTGACATGGCTCCAGCAATTCTAACCATGTGGGTTCTGTCCTTGAGCCAGTTTGCAATCCATCTAGTGACATAGGGGTTTATATTTAAGCTGGTGAGCTTATCTATAATGCCTTTGGAGGATTGGGTCTTGGTTTTATTTGGGATTGCATGATCCATGCATTTCTGAAGGTGTTCATAGAATGCATTTATAAAGGATTCTGCGGTCTGGGCCATATTTTCCACAGGCCCGGGGGCTTTGAAGGATTCCACCTCGGTTTTGAGGAGTGTGAAATTTGCTTTAGAGAAGTTTTTCACTGTGGTTTTCTGGGCAGGGGGTGGGGTCGGGATGTGAATATCCAGTGAGATTAGTTTATGGTCTGATCTTACCAATGAGGGATACACTTCTGGTCTGGAGCATAGAGTCCCCATGTTGGTGATGATCAGGTCCAGTATGTTTTCCCCTCTTGTGGGAGTGGTAACAAGTTGTTCCATAGCATTTGAGTTTATAAATTCTAGGAACCTTTGGGCTAGGGTGTTGGAGCTAGAGTAATGCTCCCTGTCTATGTTTGGGTAGTTGAAGTCGCCCAATATAATGGTGTTTGGAGAGACCTTCATATTTTCCAGTGTTCTCAGAAAGGCCGAGTGGGATTCCTGGGTTTGGGAGGGTGGTCTGTAGCAGGCTATAAACTGGAAGGCAGTTTTACTCACTGTTAGTTGCACATGGATAGTCTCTAATGCTTCGTGCTTTGCCACCAACCTGGAGGTGTGGGTATCTTTGATGAATATCGATACTCCCCCTCCTTTTGTGGTTCGGTCCAAGTTTTGGGGCCGAAAAGCATGGTATGAGGTATAACCTGGTAGTGCTGGGGTGCTCTCGGGAGCCCTGAACCAGGTTTCTGTTACTGCACAGATATCAATGTTCTCCATGCTAAGGAGAGTTTCAAGTGCGTGCATCTTGAGGTTTAGACTTCTGGCGTTGAGTAGCATTACTCTTAGTTTCTTACCCCTTGTGATACCTATGGAGGTGGGTTTGTCTTTTGAGCCTTGCCTAAAAAAGGCACTATGGGGGTAGCAAGAGCCTTTGCCAATATCTGAAAGCCCAGGGGTGACAGGTGCAAGCCGTCCCTAGCGAAGCATCGTGGCTTGTCGAGCATATCATCCCAAGCTGACAGGCATTGGATCCCCTTTGAATGACACCAGTACTTAAGCCAATTGTTGAAATTGATCATCTTGTCTTCACATTGTGGCATCATTCTTGGTGAGGGTAAGATGCTACTCAAGGTCAGGGTCATACCGGCCTGGGCTACATGCTCAGAGAGCTCCTTTATGTCTCTTTTCATGTAGTCCAGGGAGGTACGTCTCAGGTCATTCACACCAGCATGGACAATGACTGAGTCATATTTGTACTTGCCTTGGAGTGACCTGAGTGCTTGTGTTATGTGGCGGATCCTAGCGCCCAACAGGCTGTTCACCATGACCCTCTCCTTGTTCAGCCTGGTGAGCGGGACGTCAGTGTGCCTGATGACAGAGTCACCTATTACAAGTGTATCAGGTGTGTTGTTTAGTCTTAAGGGCTGTGACTGTTCAGCACACTGGCTTTGTGAGATATGTGTTGCACCTGTTTTGTTTTGGGGTAGCGGTTGCTTGGGTGTCTGCTTTGGAGGTCTCTGCTGCTTAGGAAGATCTTTATTTAGAGCCTCCGGGTATGTTTTTGTGTGATTATGTGTTTGGTTTGCTGTCGTGGTAGGTCTATGTGAGACTGGAATTGTAGTGAGTGTGGTTTCCTTCTCCTCCTGACTGGTTATGCCAGTACTGAGTTGAGAGAGCTTAGCCTCCAGTTTGGCTATATGGTTGCATCTCTCACATGTGTTGGAATTTGTTGGGAGGAGGAGAGGGTTGTCTGTGTACATGAGGCAGTTGTAACATTGCCTCAAGATTCCCAGATTCACCAGCTGGACCGGAGAGGAGATTGACAACTGACCTTTGGACATGCTAGAATAATATTGGGAATTCCTTAATAATTGAAAACAAGGGCCAGTGGGGAGTGAGGGTGTAGTGCTTTTAATTTTTAGTGCTGACTTATATAATTGCTTTAGCGAGCAAGTGCCAGGTAACTTAAGTGCAATGTGTTACAGGTAACTTAAATGCAAAAACGACAAACAGTAACTTTCTTTCAAGTGAAACAAGGAAATAAGTACAGTAAGCAATGCAGATATCACTAGTGATCCACAGAAGCGCTAAGAAGCCACATATTAGGTGGAATTAGCGTTCCAGTAAAATAACAAGCAAACAAACAACAAGCATATAAACAAAGCTAGATTCAGCAGGCCTGGATCTAGTCTATGCTACAGCAAACAAGGTGTACCAATTTCAGTAAGATACAGTTCAAATATTCAGGCACTATAAACCTTTAACCAGAAATTCCCAGCTCAGAAGGGCAGAGTCCAGCCTCTTCTCCCACAAGAGTGCAGACCACGAACCTTCTTAATGTAAAATAACTGGCCTGAAGCCCAAGTGCTTAAACCAGAACTAATACACTTTAAGAATAACAGACACTGGGCTCTTAGTCAGCAGTTCCCAACTTAGAAGGATGAAAGCTACCTGTCCTGCCACCACAGTGCATGCCACAAACCTTCCTAATGTAAAACAACTGGTCTGAAGCCCAAGTGCTTAATCCAAAAGACTTAGAATGATAGCTACACTTTAATCAAGTTACTACCAAGCAGCAATAAATACAATTGAATACTTTAGAGAATGCTTGGATTAGTGCTCAAGTTACACAAACAAAGCTAGATCCAGCAGGCCCGAATCCAGTCTATGCCACAGCAAACAAGGCACACCAACTTCAGTAAGAAGCAGTTCAGATATGCATACACTATAAGCCTTTAACCAGAAATTCCCAGCTCAGAAGGGCAGAGTCCAGCCTCTCCTCCCACAAGAGTGCAGACCACAAACCCTCTTAATGTAAAATAACTGGCCTGAAAGCCCAAGTGCTTAAACCAGAATTAATACACTTCTAGAATAACAGACACTGAGCCCTCAATCAGCAGTTCCCAACCTAGAAGGAACCTACCTGTTCTGCCACTACAGTGCAGACCACAAACCCTCTCAGTGCAAAACAACTGGTCCGAAGCCCAAGTGTTTAAACCAAAAGGCTGTAAAAGCTGGAGTTTTTTGAGACGGTCAGTGTAGGGCATGTGTTTGAGGCCAGTAATCCTCTTTGTGAGGTACTTCTCTGGCCTTTCCAGCTGCTGCAGATGTCTTGTGAGGTACATTCCAAAAGGGGCGTTATAGTCTATAATGGGTCTAATGAGTACCAAGTAGAGGGGAGCAATAACCTCTTTTTTCCTGGATGAGAACCCTTTTGTGATGAGATGTGCCACATAGAAGGATTTCCTGACTACTGTGGTGATGTGATTATCAAAGGAGAGACTACTGTCTACCTGGGTCCCAAGGTCTCTTATCACACATTCAGCGTTAAGTAGACTGCCGTTTATGTGGTAGTTAATGGGTACAGAGTTTTTACCAAAGGGGATGACAATGCACTTTTTGGCATTGAGCTTGAGGCCATGCCTCTGACACCAGGCATCTGTCTCAGTGAGGTCCTTCTGTAGGATGTCCACATCATTTGGGGACTCGACTATGGCTCCTAGTTTGCAGTCATCTGCGGACTTCATTAGCCAGAGGCCTTCTGTGTTAGCCTGTACTTCAGAGAAGTAGATACCAAACAGGAGAGGTCCCAGGACTGAACCCTGTGGTACTCCACTTGTCCCTAGTTTGAAGTCAGATTTGGAGTCTGCAATTTTTACAGTGTGGGTTAGGAACTACTTTAAAGCAAACTACATATTACTAAATGATTACCTGACAAAATTTCAGGCTCCTCCAAACAGAGGAATACAGCTGCCTGTACAGAACACAGAAATCCTGTAGAATCATATTAATAGATGCATAAAAACAGCTGTAGCTACCAGAAACAAGCACAGAACAAACAATATAAAAAAACATCCTGGTGGAATCCAAATATAAAGAGATTGTACAACACAAGGAAAAAAGTCATAGTTAAAATTAGGAACTGTAATGCCAAGCAGGATAAAAGCCTTTCATCAGGCTAAACAAACAACTAAGAGGGCAAATTAACACTACCAAAGCCAGTTTTGAGGTAAAGATAGCCTTTCAGGCCAAGGAGAACTGCAAGGCTTGTTTAGCTATGTTTGAAACCTCAAAGGCAGCACACAGCAGTGTGTAGAACTGATTGCAAATGGAACCACTTACATGGAGTCAGAAGATGTAGAAAATCTGTTGACTGACAAATTTGGCCCCAATTTTGCCACTCCCCCCAGCTGCTGCCCAAATAATACCATCAAACATCATCCTCACCAACTATCACTTGGGAGCAAGTCTTAAATGAACCCTCTAAAGCTAAGAGCACTGCATTGATGGGCCCTGATAGTATACCAAAATTCCTCTTAAATAGCTTGAAGAATGACTTATTTGGACCTCTGGAGTCAGTACTTAACCATAGCCTCTAGACAGGCTTTGTGCCGTGTGAATGTGTCTCCATTATCTAACTGTGTGACTCAGAGCAAGTCACCTAACCAGACACTGCTCCTGTTCTGAGTCTGAAACAAGTCCATTGAAGCTCTGGAGTCAGTACTTAACCATAGCCTCTAGACAGGCTTTGTGCCGTGTGAATGTGTCTCCATTATCTAACTGTGCGACTCAGAGCAAGTCACCTAACCAGACACTGCTCCTGTTCTGAGTCTGAAACAAGTCCATTGGAGCTCTGGAGTCAGTACTTAACCATAGCCTCTAGACAGGCTTTGTGCCATGTGAATGTGTCTCCATTATCTAACTGTGACTCAGAGCAAGTCACCTAACCAGACACTGCTCCTCTTCTGAGTCTGAAACAAGTCCATTGGAGCTCTGGAGTTAGTACTTAACCATAGCCTCTAGACAGGCTTTGTGCCGTGTGACTGTGTCTTCATTATCTAACTGTGTGACTCAGAGCAAGTCACCTAACCAGACACTGCTCCTGTTCTGAGTCTTAAACAAGTCCATGGAGGCCAGTGCTCTACCCCAGAAAACAAATATAAACAAACAAATGGAAGACTGCAACAGTCATTCCTCTGCACAAGGATGGCCCATCAACAGACCCTAGGAACTATAGTCCCATAAGTCTGAGTAGTCTCGTATGCAATATCATGGAAAGAATTATCATTCAAATGATTAATGGGGATACAGAAAACTTTCAAACACTGAATCCAACCCAGTTTGGTTTCATTAAGGGCAGATTGTGCCTACTTAACCTGATGGACTTCTTTGAAAGGTCACCAACATAAAGGATGAGAACAAAATGGTGAATACTACCTACCTTGACCTGGCTGAGGCATTTGATAAATATGCTGCTTGGACATTGTAAACAGACTCATGGATATAGGCATTAACCCCAATGTTATGTTCTGCATAGCCAGCTGACTCTGAGACAGGACCTAGAAAATTAGGATGTGGTGACCACCTCCACAAAGAGATTGACCGCTAGCAGATTCTCTCAGGACTCAATGCTGGGCCCCCTCCTTTTTGGCATTTACTTCTCAGAAGTCAAAGCCAATGTAAATGGATTCCAGATGACCAAGTTTACAGATAATTTCAAACTAAGAGCAGTCACAGAATTCTCCCCAGACACTAACATCCTACACAGACTAACACAGACAAATGACTGGTACCAATGCCATGGCTTAAAACCCAGTGCCAAGAAATGCATAATAGTACCCTTTGGAAGGTTGGCCGACCTGGAAAGTACCTCACTGATAACATACCCCTAAGGGTGGACCCAGTAGTCCAGGATTTGGGTAAGTATTTGGATAGTAACCTGGCTTTTGACCAACACGTGTTCAAGATAGCATGGAAATTAATCTCTGTTGCTCAACTTATAATCAAGGGCATGGCATCTAGGTCCAAAGAGGTCATCATTCCTCTGTAGTCAGCCCTCATCACATCCATCATTGAGTACAATGCCCCTTTCAGTGTGTACCTGGCCAGGCATATGCAGCAATGGAATGTCCTCAGAGCTTCCTCGCAATAAGACTACAAGGTGTAAACAACATGTTCTGTGCAGATCACCTCAAAGTCCTCTCTCTATACACAGTTTCCAAGAGACTGTTGAGAGGTGATCCCTATCTGGCATACAAGGCATCCTTGTGTCCTGCTCTGATGGACCTTTTGTACAGCCACAAAACAAAAACATCAGAACTACTTGATCTAGGGTCTTAAAACCTTGCTCGCAACATAAATATGACATGTTGTAAGGACAGGTATGTATCTCATAGAATTCTCCTCCCATGGAACAGGCTTCCCATCCATGTGAAGCAGGGTTCTTCCCTAACCTGGACCAGGGGATAAGAAATCAGAAAATCACCCCAAGCTAACATCTAAGTCTCTAATGGACAGAGGCAGTCTGTAAGTCATACCCTGGTTTACATATACCCCTTAAAATAGCCACTAATGCTCAAAAAACCCTACAGGATACATTTGGGATGAATGACTAGGTTCATAAATGCCCCACTGGTTATTAGTCTAGCACACACCTATAAATCTACTTCAGACAGTTTTTCTTCAGGTAGATAGCAAATGAAGGAAGTATGAAAGGGAAGAGAGTATTTATTAGGAACATGTTTTTGAGAGTGCAATAAGGTGGCAGAGTTTAAAAATTCCCTTCAGAGTACTGTGGGAAATGGCTGAAAGTAAAGAAATTATTCTTTTGAGCTAAGATACAGGATCTGAATTGCCTATATATAGTAAGACCTTGTACTATTGGCAACCAAAAATGCAATTACTAGAAAATGGAAATCAAAAACTAAACTAAGTAGAAATGAAGTATTGAATATTGTTAAATAGATAAAAGAGCTGGAAGTGAGATATTTTGAAAAGGGGAGGAGCAAATTACACAGAAATAAAAGGAATTTGTGGGAACAATGCATGCAGAATAATGTTTAGGAGAAGGAGTGAGGTTTAAGGGAAGGCAGGAATTGAGCAATTTATGATGTTGTTGTGTCTTTCGGCTTTTCCCGGTTAGGGGTCGTCACAGCAGAACTCCGGTCCGCTAATGATTGGCAGTAGATTTTTATGTGCCGAGTTGCCAGCTCTGATGCACAACCTTCAACGAAGGTATGCCCATTCATGCATGTCTCCACACAGAAGACGCTCTAGCTGAGAATCGAACAGGACGATGTCTTACTGTGAGGCAACAATGCTACCGCAGCACCACCACCGCAGTATATTGAGCAATTTATGATATGTTGTGAATAATTGTTTAAAAGAAAGAAAACATATATGTACTATATAATGCATGTTAATGTGTGCCTATGTCTTAAGTGGTAATTTAATAAAGGTGTTTAAAAAATCTGCATGCATAACGAGGAGGAACAGTAACAAATGAATATGGAATAATTGGTTGAACACTGGGAAAGGAGGATAGTAAAGGCTGCATATTGACATTGTATTTATTGAGTTTATATCTTGAATATATGGTGTAGAATGTGGAGCTAAATGAATCAGAAGCTGGAGTCAAAACTGATGGAAGAAATATTAACAATCTCAGAGATATAAATGATACCATTCTAGTGGCTAAAAGTAAGGAAGAATTACAGAGCAAGCTGAAGGTGATACAGAGCAAGCTGAAGGTGATACAGAGCAAGCTGAAAGTGATACAGAGCAAGCTGAAGGTGATACAGAGCAAGCTGAAGGTGATACAGAGCAAGCTGAAGGTGATACAGAGCAAGCTGAAGGTGATACGGAGCAAGCTGAAGGTGATACGGAGCAAGCTGCAGGTGATACAGAGCAAGCTGAAGGTGATACAGAGCAAGCTGAAGGTGATACAGAGCAAGCTGAAGGTGATACAGAGCAAGCTGCAGGTGATACAGAGCAAGCTGAAGGTGATACAGAGCAAGCTGAAAGTGATACAGAGCAAGCTGAAGGTGATACAGAGCAAGCTGAAGGTGATACAGAGCAAGCTGAAGGTGATACAGAGCAAGCTGCAGGTGATACAGAGCAAGCTGAAGGTGATACAGAGCAAGCTGAAAGTGATACAGAGCAAGCTGAAGGTGATACAGAGCAAGCTGAAGGTGATACAGAGCAAGCTGAAGGTGATACAGAGCAAGCTGAAGGTGATACGGAGCAAGCTGAAGGTGATACAGAGCAAGCTGAAGGTGATACAGAGCAAGCTGAAGGTGATACAGAGCAAGCTGAAGGTGATACAGAGCAAGCTGAAGGTGATACAGAGCAAGCTGAAGGTGATACAGAGCAAGCTGAAGGTGATACAGAGCAAGCTGAAGGTGATACAGAGCAAGCTGAAGGTGATACGGAGCAAGCTGAAGGTGATACAGAGCAAGCTGAAGGTGATACAGAGCAAGCTGAAGGTGATACAGAGCAAGCTGAAGGTGATACAGAGCAAGCTGAAGGTGAAAGTAGAAAGTGCAAAAGCAGGTTTGATGCACACATAAAAAGAAAATTTGCTTTTTTTTGAAAATGGGTGGGAAAGAAATGAAGACAGTCACACATTTTCTCTTTTTGTGCTTAAAGATCTCTACAGATGGTGATTGCAGCCACATAATTAAAAGACACTTTCTGGCAGGAAAGCTATACCTTTTTGGAAGGAAAGCTATATCTGGGTAAGATTTTAAAGAACAAATGACAGCACATTATCAACAAAAGTCTGCATAGTCAAAGCTTTGGTTTTCACAGCAATAACATAAAACTGTGAGAAGTCAACTATAAGTAAGGCGGTAGACCAAAAAATATTGAAGCTTTTTAACTCTGGTGTTGGAGAAAACTTTTGAGAATTCCATACACTGCAAGAAAACTGAGTTAGTCAGTACTTAAGAAAATGTATGTATTTATTTATTTAATTTGCATTTGTTTACCAGGAAAAGCCAACTGGGTCTTAAGACACCCTTTTCATTGGAGGCCTTGGGAGAAGCATTCCAACAGGTGTACTAATAATAACAAAACAATTTACATAGACTGGCACATTACATTGCATTACACAGTGAGTTACTCAATGAATGTGGAGATTTTTAAGTCAATGAACAACATGTAGACACATTTACAGTTATATTTTATAAATGGAGTGGAGATAATGCATGATATTAGCAGATAGAATATTATTATGGCAGTGATAATAAGAGACTCGATCATTTTTCTTCCCTTCCTCTATCTGCTTAATTCTGTCTGGCCAGCAGTCCCAGTGTCCCATCCATAACCAGGTCAACCTGCTCCTCTGTTTCTCCCCCAGACTTCTCCAAGTAAGCTAGGGTCAGAGTAGGGCAGCACTGGCAACTGTTTCTGCATCCTGGAGAGCGGGTTATGACCTACCCTTATCACCCTGCATTCATCGGCATGTCTGAGGGCTACTCCCCCCTTTGTACCACATCTCCCCAAAGGGAGCATTTCCAACAAAAAAAACACCCAATTGGATGGGCAGGCTCACTCCTCCTTGCTAGCACTTCAGAGACTTTGGCTGCTAATAGAACCCAGGTCATCTGGGCCATAGTTAAGACCTTATCTCTTGATGCCACAATGCTGGTGCAAGAGGATAAACACTTGGTAGGAAAAGAACTGGAGGGATGGGGTGGAGATGAAGAGGTTTATACCAATAAGCAGGAGCAGCGTGCAGGACATTTGTTTAATATCAGATTAGTCTACAACTGATGAAGTATTTTGTTTTGCTGGAAAATACAGACTTTTCACTGGAAGGTCTGACAGTGTAACAAAAACTCAAATACAGTGGGCATATAATGTGAAAATAGATTTTACTGGATAATACACTAATGCTAGGAAAGATTGAAGGTAAAATAATCAGGGTGTCAGAGTTTAAGGTGGATGGGCAACATTACTGAAGTAAATGAATATGAATCTGAAGCCATGTGAAGCAGAGATTTTTGTGCTAAAGCACTTGTGGTCATGAAGACCACCTAAATGACTAAACAACTACAGTATTAAAAAGTCTTTGTATTTATTTTCTAAAACATGTACGCACATTAAACTTTTTAATCTAAATAAGTTATAAACTATAGTATACAAATACAGCTTTTTAAAGTAGCCTGGCAACTATGCTGTTTGATTGCCTAAACATAATTTTTTAACCACTGTAAATTACAATTAAATCACAAAAAGTCTCTTTTAGCTGAAGAGATAAATGTATATGAAATGGTTCTCATTACTACACAGTAACAAGTTTTTGAAGGAAAGACGTAAAAAATACATAAATAATAAACAAGCAAGCAAACAGGTAATGCAGACCTACACTGAAGGAGTGCAGGATAGCTAAAACCTAACATTTTACCTTTAGTTCCTCTCTAAGGTTACAAGACCATTATGTGTCTTTCTCCTTTTCTACTGTTGTGCAACCAGTGCCATGATGTTCACCGCTGGTTACCCATTAATAGCAAATTACAGTGACAGAAGTATCAGATACATCATTATTTTAATCAGATGGGCAACATTTTTTATTGTGTGCAAAATGCTAGCACAGCAGAGCTTATGTTAACACTTCAGTCATCTTGAATACATTAACACTAGGCTCAGAAATGCAATGCATTGTGGGATACACACACTTTTTAATTGTAATGCCATACAGTAGTGTTAAAGTGGCAATGGCTATAGTAAATATTCACAATGTATACAAACTGAAACAGCTTTACTTTGCTTATCATCGTACTATAGATAAGTTCAGGGGTAATGGGAATTTGCTTCCCACAACCGAATTGCATGGTGCTTGCCACATGCAAAAACATTAATCACAATCTTAGTGGGTCAGTTGCAAGGGGTAAATGCTTTAAAAATCAGTTGTGATGAAACTGTGTTTCTTTGCATGATCTTATATTGGTCAGTGGCGCTATGTACAAACTGTGACTTATTGGAATTCTGAGCAAATCAGATTGTAGATAAGTAGTTGGGAAGATCAGGTCTGGAATTCCACTGCAAGACACGAGTATGGATAACCTCACTGCAGTGTGAACAGAGCAGACAAAAGTGAGATGCTGGGTGCTCAAGAAAACAGTGAATGGTTTAAGAGAAGAAAGAGACTACTTCAGTCACAGGCAAAATGAGAAATGCAAAGAAAGAGGAAGAGTATAGTGTACTACAGAGACAATACAGTACACGAAAAAGAGAGTATAGTGTATCAAACAGAAAGAGTATAGTATACCACAGAGAGAAAATAGTATACAAAAAGAGATATAGAGTACCACAGAGCGAGAGAGTATAGTGTACTACAGAGACAATACAGTACACGAAAAAGAGAGTATAGTGTATCAAACAGAAGGAGTATAGTATACCACAGAGAGAAAATAGTATACAAAAAGAGATACAGAGTACCACAGAGAGAGAGAGTATAGTGTACTACAGAGACAATACAGTACATGAAAAAGAGTATAGTGTATCAAACAGAAAGAGTAGAGTATACCACAGAGAGAAAATAGTATACAAAAAGAGATATAGAGTACCACAGAGAGAGAGAGTATAGTGTACTACAGAGACAATACAGTACACGAAAAAGAGAGTATAGTGTATCAAACAGAAGGAGTATAGTATACCACAAAGAGAAAATAGTATACAAAAAGAGATATAGAGTATCACAGAGAGAGAGAGAGAGAGTATAGTGTACTAAACAGAAATAATATATAGTGTACCACAGAGAGAAAACAGTGTACCAGAGAGAGCACAGTGTATCACAAGAGAAATATAGTATAAGAAAAACAAAATGTAGTGTACCACAGAGAGAATATAGTATGCAAAAAAGAGAGTGTAGTGTAGCACAGAGAGCGTAGTATACAACAGAGAGAATATATTATACAAAAAAGAGAGTATAGTGTACCAAACAGAAAGAGTATAGTATACCACAGAGAGAAAATAGTATACAAAAAGAGATACAGAATACCACAGAGAGAGTATAGTGTACTAAACAGAAAGAGTATATAGTGTACCACAGAGAGAAGACAGTGTACCAGAGAGAGCACAGTGTATCACAAAAGAAAATATAGTATAAGAAAAACAAAATGTAATGTACCACAGAGAGAATATAGTATGCAAAAAAGAGAGTGTAGTGTAGCACATAGAGCGTAGTATACCACAGAGAGAATATAGTATACAAAAAAGATAGTATAGTGTACCAAATAGAAAGAGTATATAATGTACCACAGATAGAAAACAGTGTACCAGAGAAAGTAGTGTATCACAAGAGAGAATATAGTATGCAAAAAAGAGAGTATAGTGTACCACAGAGAGAGTATAGTATACCAGAGAGATAGTCTAATGTACCATAGAGAGAAACAGAGTACTAAATAGAGAAAATATAGTGTACCACACAGTATAATGTATGAAAGCAAAGAATACAGTGTATGAAACAGAAAGAGTATAGTGTACCACAGAGAGAACAGTAACCCAAACAGAGAGAACAGCACTAAGGTTGTAAGAAAAGAGACATAACCACAGACAAGACAACTGGAGACAGAACAGTTTGAAATAAGAAAAATGTTTAATTTCATAAAATATATTTCCAGTGAATTTAAAATAATTTTATGTGAAGTTCTGGTTCAACATTAGCATTAACATATCTTAATAAATAATAATGTAGAAGATATGGAACATCCACAGGAACAAACCACAGCTAACAAAAAATCTTTCTGTAGTAAGAAGTCTCTCCACTGCTGTAGTATAAATCTCCTGGTGCAAACACAATTCTGTTAATCACACCATGTAGTCGAATAAAACACTTTTATTAACAAAAATGGTAAGCGCTTTCACCTATAAGGCTTCTTCAGACCAAATAAACGTAAACAAACATTCAGCCTCTCTTATATAGGCCTCCTCATGTATTATTCATTAATCCAGTAAAATTACTCATGCTGACATCATTTCCTGGTCTATAAAAATGTATCACTAAATATATAGTTAAATGAGACAATACTTCTATAGTAATTCTTGTTCTTACAAAATTCTTCCATGTTAAAACAATCCTTAAAACATCTCTTATTGTTAAGAAGCTGATCATAGCAATATATAAAAACAATGAAAACACTTTCAAGAATGATGCATTGTATATAGATACAGACCAAATAAATATGTTGAATAAATGAATAAATAAATAACAGTTCATACATATATATATAAAACTCAAAATAACTCTAATAAATATACATATATAAAATCTATGTATGAGTAAAAAATGTATATAAAATATATATGTGTGTGTGTGTGTGTGTGTAAACAAGGGGGGAGTATATTACTTAATAGACTTGAGTCTCCTATTTTGTAGGACTGGTTTGAG
This sequence comes from Protopterus annectens, assembly GCF_019279795.1. NCBI lineage: Eukaryota > Metazoa > Chordata > Ceratodontiformes > Protopteridae > Protopterus > Protopterus annectens. Next base: position 330,486,413 of record NC_056744.1, on the reverse strand, counting down.
GGGTACTTTATCATTGAGTTCCGGTCTCTTATCTGCTCTAAGCTTTATGATCCATTTAGTCTCACAGCCTTCCGTAAAGTTTATTACATCTCCTCCTCTATAACTCGGAGTAATAACTCATAGCAGAGAGAGGTTGGGTAACCGAGCCCTTATCAATTTATATAGAATATTATCTCAGACCAGTGGTGAATGCCAACACTCACATTTTGAAGGATAGTAAACAATTTTTATTAGATCTTTATGATTACATGAGAAACATAACGGATGATACACCATATATTTGAGTTACATTGGATGTGAAAAGTCTTTTCACTGTTATACCCATTGACCAGGGTGTAGAGAAAATACACAGATATATGTTGATACACACAACGAATGAAGCACGTTTTATAGATTTATTGACCCTTTTCTTAGAAACCATATTGTATAATAATATTTTTACGTGCAATGAGGAAATATACACACAGAATGATGGCGTAGCAATGGGCACTTCTTGTGCCAATAGCTACACCAATATTGTTATGGCCAGTTGGGAAGAGGAGAAACTTTTTCCTCTAGAAAGTTACAAGGCGCATGTAGGGTTTTACAGACGTTTTGTGGATGACTTGTTTTTAATTTGGACAGGCGATGAAACACATCTACATGATTTCATGTTAGAGGTAAATGGTCTTACTGAGTACCTGGATTTTACAATGGAACACTCACGACACAGTATATCATTCCTAGATGTACATATTGAGAGACTGGAGAATGGTATACTGAATACAGGGATCCATAGGAAAGCGTGCTACAGAAATACATTGTTACACAGGAAGAGCATGCACCCAGGGTATGTTTTTAGGAATGTAGCGAAAGACCAAGCCATGAGAGCATCTAGGATAAATCCAACACAGGAGGGGTATGAACATGAGCTAGAGGACCTGAAGACAAGACTTTTAGATAGGAATTATAAAATGAATGAAATTAATATTGCTCTTGAAGAAGCCAGTTCATTACGGGCAACTAGAGCCGGTCCATACTTCTCCAGTGCAAGTACTTCAATGGGTGAGGAGCTGAGAGAAGAAATAAGTGACCAGGTGAAAATTCCAATGTTTTACACCTTAGACACCAATAATTTGAGAGACAGTATACAGAAACCTTGGGATATTTGAACCCTAGATGAGGATACCAAAGAGATAGTAGGAGAAAGACCAAGTTTCCTTTTTAAAAACAGAAAGAATTTGAAACGGCTCCTGTGCCATCCAAGGATTGTGGGGAAGAAGAATACTGGTAATATGACATCTGGGATGAAACCCTGCAATAGATGTAATGTTTGCAATCACATAGACACCAGAACTCTTTATACACACAGTTACACTACAAGAACACAATTTTATATAAATGCAGACTGTCAGACAGAACATGTGGTTTATCTTGCTCGGTGCACAGTCTGCAATGCATTTTATGTTGGTAAAACTGACAGGAAATTGAGAGAGAGAATGAGGGAACATGTTTACCACATACGCCTTAAATCTGAGCATAATGCATTAGCTAGACATGCACTAGAAGCGGGTCCACTTCACTGTTTTAAGTTTACTGTCATACAAGTTATTACTACGAGTTATAGAGGAGGAGATGTAAAAAACTTTACGGAAGACTGTGAGACTAAATGGATCATAAAGCTTAGAGCAGATACGAGACCGGGACTCAATGATAAAGTACCCCTCAAACCGGTCCTACAAAATAGGAGACTCAACTCTATTAAATAATATATCCCCCCTTGTTTACACAGACACACACACACACACACACACACACACACACACACACACACACACACACACACACACACACACATATATAGTTTATATACATTTTTTTACTCATACATAGATTTTATATATGCATATTTATTAGATTTATTTTGAGTTTTATATATATATATATATATATATATATATATATATATATATATATATGTGTGTGTGTGTGTATGAACTGTTATTTATTTATTCATTTATTTATTTGGTCTGTATTTATATACAATGCATCATTCTTGAAAGTGCTTTCGTTGTTTTTATATATTGCTATGATCAGCTTCTTAACAGTAAGAGATGCTTTAAGGATTGTTTTAACATGGAAGAATTTTGTAAGAACAAGAATTACTATAGAAGTATTGTCTCATTTAACTATATATTTAGTCATACATTTTTATAGTCCAGGAAATGATGTCAGCATGAGTAATTTTACTGGATTAATGAATAATACATGAGGAGGCCTATATAAGAGAGGCTGAATGTTTGTTTACATTTATTTGGTCTGAAGAAGCCTTATAGGTGAAAGCGCTTACCATTTTTGTTAATAAAAGTGTTTTATTCGACTACATGGTGTGATTAACAGAATTGTGTTTGCACCAGGAGAGTTATACTACAACAGTGGAGAGACTTCTTACTATAGAAAGTTTTTTTGTTAGCTGTGGTTTGTTCCTGTGGATGCTCCATACCATCTACATTACTATTTTAATTTTTTACATCGCAGGAACATTTATTCCGTGGTGGTGCTAGTTCATTTTACTGGTCTTACTCTACGTTTTGTCACACTACCAAGGAGACATGGCAGGAACGCAAACGGCATCCATTGAATTACCCTATGTTATCAACGGTCCCACGGGTGAAAAACGGAGCTCTAATCCGGTCCAGAGTGGTGTAGCCGGAGACGAAAATCTCTTAATGCTGTTTGAAGCCACAGAAGAGGGGAACCAGAATGACAATGAGGTAACCAATTTGGCAGGACTATCGGAAGCATTTAGTACTCTTGAATCTGACTTCTTGAAGTTAAAACGACTACAGCTACAGAGACAGCATTTTGAAGTCTGGATTCATAGGAAAATAGTACCGAGAGGACTAAGAATACTGAAAATGCCTACAACAGGCAACCTTTTTCCAGAACTGCTTTATAAATGGCAACGACTTAATATAGAACTGAGTATGAAATATATGATTTTATTGAATGAGTTTTTTCGTCCTGAAGAGGAACAGTTAAGGGACAATATTAGGAAACAGCAACAGGCTATTAATATGAACTATCCGAATGCTAATGTAGACATTGGTATGGAAAAGATGCTTGACAGTGTTCTGTTGTATGAAAGGAGACTACTTGAACAAAAAAGAAATAAGATTCAAAGAGACACAAATGATTTTAGACTGGGCCATGTCTTCACTTGGCCCAGGGGTAATTTCAATGGAACATATGAACAGAGGAGAAATGGACATCAAACTGCTAGAACAATGGGTCCTTTTGAAAAAACTACTGTGGTTGATTTGAATAAAGACAGTATAAATAATACTGATAGTAGCAGTATAAGTACTATTGATAGTAATATCAAAGATGTTACTGGTAATGTGTGCGATGTTAATAAGGAGATACCAGTAGCAGTTGGGGCTGTAAGTATAAATACTACTAGTTAATAAGGAGATACCAGTAGCAGTTGGGGCTGTAAGTATAGATACTACTACAACTGGAGTATTCACTGCTTTAGATAATGGCAATGATGCTGCAGCTTCCACTTCCAAAGGTTCAGCTGAATTAATAGTTAGAAAGAAAATTTCTTCTCAAGTTGCTGGTCTGGGAAATAATACAGCACAATATACCCTTTTCCCCATAGACACACAGCACCAAGGCAAATGGCAGAGGTCTATCAGTAGAGGGAGACAGAAACGGAAAGGGTCAGGTGGACAGCACACAGGGCCGACATTGAAAAAGATGTGGGAATGGATAGAAACTCATTAGTATTGAATTTATCACAGAAATTTAACCACACATGAAGTTCAGGTCCTTGATATGGGCCTATCATTTGTACCAACTAAGAGAAGTGATCTTCCGGATACTATTATAGACATTAAAATATTCTCACAAAATGTCCAACTGAAGTTACAATTTGGTAGCAGGATGAATAATATAGAAAGGCCTATCTTTCGGGTGCCTGGTACATACACTCCGAATTTACATCCATTATTGGATGCTTTTACAAAATTAGTAGAAGATGATATACACAAGATGAATAAGTCTACTAAGAACAGAAAAATAGTAACCTTACATTTAAACAAAGGACAGCACTGAATGATTTATGTAATGATGATTCCATTATTATTAGACCAGCGGATAAAGGAGGTCCTATTGTGATCATGGGCAGAGACAATTATAGACAAAGTATGGTGACATTATTACAAGAAGAGAGGTTCTATTCTAGAATTAATATAGAGTAAGTGGAAAATAGAGTGTTTAAAATTTATGCTATGTTAGATGATGTGCTGAAGAGTGGATATATCAATTTAGACTTATTTAAATTCTTGAGAGTGAATAATCCCTTATTACCGATTATTCAAGGACTCCCCAAAGTACACAAGTCTCTCAACAATCCCCCTATGAGGCCTATCATAGCAGGGAGAGGTTGGGTAACCGAGCCCTTATCAATTTATATAGAATATTATCTCAGACCAGTGGTGAATGCCAACACTCATATTTTGAAGGATAGTAAACAATTTTTATTAGATCTTTATGATTACATGAGAAACATAATGGATGATACACCATATATTTTAGTTACATTGGATGTGAAAAGTCTTTTCACTGCTATACCCAATGACCAGGGTGTAGAGAAAATACACAGGTATATGTTGATACACAACCAATGAAGCACGTTTTATAGATTTATTGACCCTTTTCTTAGAAACCATATTGTATAATAATATTTTTACGTGCAATGAGGAAATATACGCACAGAATGATGGCGTAGCAATGGGCACTTCTTGTGCCAACAGCTACGCCAGTATTGTTATGGCCAGTTGGGAAGAGGAGAAACTTTTTCCTCTAGAAAGTTACAAGGCACATGTAGGGTTTTACAGAAGTTTTGTGTTTGAAAAAATATTTCTATAAGTTTGTGCTGTTACTGGTGGATAGAATCACATTAGAGAACCACGACAGATTGCTGCTCACTATATTTTTATCTGTGACTGCATAACTGTCTGGGTTTTTTTTTTCTAATGTTCTTCCAATTGGCTCAGTATCTGCATATACTAAGTAGTGGTTCAGGACATTGTCCTGCATGCAGTAGCTATTTGCTCAGTGTGTTTTTTGTAATCTTTATAATTTATATTTACCATCTCAAAAGTGCTTACTCCTCTCTGTACTCTTCTTTTCTAGACCTAACACCACTCTTAAGTATTCAACTGCGGTACCACCTTTATCACTCTTATAAGAAAAGCGCAGTCCGGGTCTGAACTGTCTGCAAACAGCTACAGTTAACTTTGAACCTAACACCACTCTAAGTATTCAACTGTGGTACCACCTTTATCATTCTTATAAGAAAAGCACAGTCCGGGTCTGAACTGTCTGCAAACAGCTACAGTTAACTTTGAACCTAACACCACTCTAAGTATTCAACTGCGGTACCACCTTTAACATTCTTAAAAGAAAAGCGCAGTCCGGGTCTGAACTGTCTGCAAACAGCTACAGTTAACTTTGAACCTAACACCACTCTAAGTATTCAACTGTGGTACCACCTTTATCATTCTTATAAGAAAAGCACAGTCCGGGTCTGAACTGTCTGCAAACAGCTACAGTTAACTTTGAACCTAACACCACTCTTAAGTATTCAACTGCGGTACCACCTTTAACATTCTTATAAGAAAAGCACAGTCCGGGTCTGAACTGGCTGCAAACAACTACAGTTAACTTTGAACCTAACACCACTCTAAGTATTCAACTGTGGTACCACCTTTATCATTCTTATAAGAAAAGTGCAGTCTGGGTCTTAACTGTCTGCAAACAGCTACAGTTAACTTTGAACCTAACACCACTTTTAAGTATTCAACTGCGGTACCGCCTTTATCATTCTTATAAGAAAAGCGCAGTCCGGGTCTGAACTGTCTGCAAACAGCTACAGTTAACTTTGAGTATGTGTCTACCTGTTTGAGCCAATCTTCATTTTCCCCTGGAGAGCACTCTGCTTTGGCTGTAAGCAGCCTTCCCCCCCCACCACACACACACACACACACACACACACACACACACACACACACACACACACACACACACACACACACACACACACACACACACACACACACACACACACACACACACACACACACACACACACACACACCTTCCACTTTCTCTTATTCCCTTCTGTTAGCAAATAGTATCCATAACTGATCAATACTGTGTGTTTGTTAATTTAAACTATGACCACAGTAGCCTACTGATACAAGGTTATCCTGTTTTTCCACCTGAGAAATTAAGAAATGACTTACAGTTTCAGAGCAGTCCTTGGTCAATTGTGATTGTTTCTTAACACATACTTGTCTTTGCTTTGTGATTGTTTCCAGCCCCTTATACAAGAACCTAACAGAGTCTCTACCCACTTCGCTCCCCACCCTGCCCCCTATTCCCTCCCACCCCCAGTGGTCCCACCTTTATTGCACTCAAACCCCTCCCATCTTTCCAATAGCCAACCACAGTGCTAACCCAACACTACCTCCTCCATCTTCCCTCTATCACACCTCCTCAACTAACATGTACAAGCATACCTTTCCTTTGCTCACTGCATGCATTCTCCTTGCATATCTTACATCCTACCAAAGCTCCATCATTCCCCCACTCAACCACTACCACTGTACTACTACTCACACCACCACCCATGTCTCACCCATACTCAGCTCCCCCCCCCCCACCAGCTCAAGAACCATCCCTATGCACCCCCCACATATTCTACCAACTAAATTACTCAAACGTAAAGCATCCCTACAACTTAACATAGTAACCCTCCCACCATACCTGTTACCCACAGAGCACAATCATAAAGTTTCCCTTATAAACAAACACATTCAAAAACTGAGAAAACTAATAATCTCATGCATATCAAAACTAGCCCTAAGTGGAGACATCCACCCCAACCCTGGCCCTACCATCTCCAACCCCGATCCTCATAATCAGACTAGAAACCACAACTTTTCCCATATTACAGCCAATAGAAAGCCAAGTGACTTCCTTCTACTAAGCCTAAATATTAGAAGTATATTCAACAAAGTCCATGAACTCCATGCCACCATAGACTTGTACTCCCCAGATATAGTCATTCTGACAGAAACCTGGCTAAAACCTCACATTACCAGTGAGCAAATACTCCCTACAGGTTACGGCATACTAAGAGTAGACCGGCTAAACAAAAAAAGAGGTGGTGTAGCTATAATATTTAAACAGCATCTAAACATCCAGATCTTAAAATCATCAGCTCCACAAATAGGCAATGAAGAAATAATATATACCAACCTCAAAATTAACCAAAACAAAACCATCAACATAATTGGATGCTACTTCCCACCTGGCCAAAACATCCCTCCACTAGAAAACCTCCTCAGCTGGTCTACCCACCATCTCCCCCAAGAAACTATCATCTTAGGTGATTTCAATATTGACTGGCAATCCTGTTCTGGCAACAATCCAACCCATCATGTACACCTTCATGGCTTCACCCAACTAGTCCAGTCACCAACAAGGATAAATAAAAACTCCAGCAAGCACACTACCCTGGATTGGATACTAGTCAGTAAGAGCCCCCAGTCATATATAACAGGCTGCTTATCAGATAGCCTCAGTGATCACTCCCCAACATTCCTACTCAAAAAATACCTATACCAAGCTAAACCTGTCATCTATCATCAAATACGTAAAAAACTAAACTTAACCCACTCACATTCATCTCATCCCTCAAAGAATGTAACTGGCATGCTCTAAAGTACCTCAGTCTAGATGACGCAGTTGAATTTTTTAATACTACCTTTCTGAACATCCTTAATTACCATGCCCCCATAAGATTTTCTAGAACCAAAGCACAACCCTCCCCATGGCTACAGAAAACCACTAAGTCAGAAATGAAAAACAGGGATAAAGCCTGGGAGCACTGGCACAAAACCAAAACCCCCTCAGCTAGACAGAAATTCCTAGAACTACGCAATAGAGTCAAAAAGCTAATAAAACAGGACAAATTCCAATACTACCAGTCTGCCCTAGACTCCTCACAACACAGCCCCAAACAATTCTGGTCCTCCATAAACTCCATCCTCCACCCAGGTAAAGTCAGTACCCCTCCTCCTAACATCCCTCACTCCTCAGAAAATATTGCTACCTCATTCAACACACACTTCACCCAAACCATACTATCACTAGCTAAACAACACAACCCCCCTCCAACCCACACCTTCAACTAGTAATCTCCCCAGTGCCTTCTCTTTTTCTCCTGTACCTACCTCCAACATAAAAAAACTCTAAACTAAACTTAAACCCACCAAATTAGCAGCAGACAACCTCCCAAGTGAATACCTACAAATCGCAGCTGATGTTCTGCCGTACCCAGTATCCATCTTGATTAACTGATCTCTGTCAGAAAGTTACATTCCCACACTGTGGAAAGTCTCACATATAATTCCCCTCCACAAAGGCGGACCCTCTGCAGAACTAACCAATTACCGCCCCATAGCTATTCTCTCTCCACTCTCCAAAATACTAGAGAGATGCATACACTCTCAGGTCTCAGACTACCTCCTTACTAACAACCTCCTTTCCAGTACTCAGCATGGTTTCTGACCAAACCATAGCACCACCACTGCCTTACTCTCCTTTACTAACACTATCATTCAGCATAAAAACAATGGCTATCTCTCCTCTGCTACTTTCCTAGACCTATCTAAAGCATTTGACATGGTCCCACACAAACAACTTATCTCTGTCCTCAATAACCTATCCTTCCCACAATCAGTCACCAACTGGTTTCAGAGTTACCTGTCTGACCGCCAACAATCCATTGTATGGCAGAATGACATATCTCCCCAACTACCTGTCTCCATAGGGGTTCCCCAAGGATCCATCCTTGGACCCCTACTCTTCTCTGTTTACACCAATAATCTAGCCTCTGCCACCAAACATGGCACACTCATCCAATACGCAGATGACTCGACCATCATCTGCTCAGCCCAGTCCCTACCCAAACTGCAAAAACTCACACAGGAAGCCTTTTCCTCTGTTGAAACATGGTTATCCGATGCCCAATTAATACTCAACCCAAAAAAAAAACTAAACTACTCATCTTCCAACCCACCAAACATACTCAAAACAACTCTCACTTTAACATCACAGCAAAAGACAACACCACTATATACCCAACTGAACACACCAAATTGCTAGGAGTGGAAATAGACAATAAACTAAAATTTGACATTCACATATCCATGACCATAAAAAAAGTCCACAAAAAACTAGGAGCGTTATACAGAAATAAACAATTTCTCACCAAAGCATCAAAGATTTCAACAGCAAATTCCCACCTTATCTCCACCCTACTTTATGCCTCTCCAATATATACCAACCTAAGGCAATGTGATCTAAACAAGCTAGAGACCTGCTAGAACAAAATCGTCAAATTCACCACAGGGGCATCCTACCGTAGTCACCACTGTCTCTCACTTGCTGAACTGGGCTGGCTTGAACTCCCTCACCTCCTTCAGTGGTATCAACTCTCACTCACTCAGAAACTAGTAAACCATCCACTAAATGTCCCATCCCTCCAGAATCTACTCCAACCCTATCGCACCACCAGACCACTAAGATCCAGCAACAAAAATCACTTGCAGATCACTAAAGCCAATAACTCTGCTGGTGAAGCAGTATTCTCTTGTGCCATAGCCAAATTATGGAACTCACTCCCACCCACAATTACCTCCGTACCATCATGCACCCACTTCAAAACTTTACTAAAAGCACACCTAAAAACATGCTGGCTATGCCCTTGCAACTCCCACTCTAATATCATCCACCCCATCCAACTACTACCTTTCTTTCCACTCCACTAACTACCTTGATTATAGCAAGCTCAGATGCTCATAAGCCTAGTACTTATTATACAGCAGGAACTTCTCATTGTTACATTTGTTAATGCCTGTTATGTACTTCACAGATAAAGATTCTAGTTGTCTACTGATGTACTATGTTCTTCATCTGTAAATATGTTGTAAGAAATGTCTATGTTAAATTGTTAATCGCTATGTAATCCAGTGTAACTACTGTCTGTTTATTTTACTGTGGAGCTTTTCTCCCCGGGCCTCCGCTGAAAATGGACCCACATCCAGTCGGACACTCCCAGTCAACAAATTTAAATAAATAAATAAATAAATAAATAAATAAATAAATAAATAAATAAATTGTGGATGACTTGTTTTTAATTTGGACAGGCGATGAAACACATCTACTTGATTTCATGTTAGAGGTAAATGGTCTTACTGAGTACCTGGATTTTACAATGGAACACTCATGAAACAGTATATCATTCCTAGATGTACATATTGAGAGACTGGAGAATGGTATACTGAATACAGGGATCCATAGGAAAGTGTGCTACAGAAATACATTGTTACACAGGAAGAGCATGCACCCAGGGTATGTTTTTAGGAATGTAGCGAAAGACCAAGCCATGAGAGCATCTAGGTTAAATCCAACACAGGAGGGGTATGAACACGAGCTAGAGGACCTGAAGACAAGACTTTTAGATAGGAATTATAAAATGAATGAAATTAATATTGCTCTTGAAGAAGCCAGTTCATTACAGGCAACTAGAGCCGGTCCATACTTCTCCAGTGCAAGTACTTCAATGGGTGAGGAGCTGAGAGAAGAAATAAGTGACCAGGTGAAAATTCCAATGCTTTACACCTTCGACACCAATAATTTGAGAGACAGTATACAGAAACACTGGGATATTTGAACCCTAGATGAGGATACCAAAGAGATAGTAGGAGAAAGACCAAGTTTCCTTTTTAAAAATAGAAAGAATTTGAAACGGCTCCTGTGCCATCCAAGGATTATGGGGAAGACGAATACTGATAATATGACATCAGGGATGAAACCCTGCAATAGATGCAATGTGTGCAATCACATAGACACCAGAACTCTTTATACACACAGTTACACTACAAGAACACAATTTTATATAAATGCAGACTGTCAGACAGAACATGTGGTTTATCTTGCTCGGTGCACAGTCTGCAATGCATTTTATGTTGGTAAAACTGACAGGAAATTGAGAGAGAGAATGAGGGAACGTGTTTACCACATATGCCTTAAATCTGAGCATAATGCATTAGCTAGACATGCACTAGAAGCGGGTCCACTTCACTGTTTTAAGTTTACTGTCATACAAGTTATTACTCCGAGTTATAGAGGAAGAGATGTAAAAAACTTTACGGAAGGCTGTGAGACTAAGTGGATCATAAAGCTTAGAGCAGATACGAGACCGGGACTCAATGATAAAGTACCCCTCAAACCGGTCCTACAAAATAGGAGACTCAAGTCTATTAAATAATATACCCCCCCTTGTTTACACACACACACACATACATATATAGTTTATATACATTTTTTACTCATACATAGATTTTATATACGTATATTTATTAGATTTATTTTGAGTTTTACATATATATATATATATATATATATATATATATATATATATATATATATATATATATGTATGAACTATTTATTTATTTATTTATTTATTAAACATATTTATTTGGTCTGTATCTATATACAATGCATCATTCTTGAAAGTGCTTTCATTGTTTTTATATATTGCTATGATCAGCTTCTTAACAGTAAGAGATATTTTAAGGATTGTTTTAACATGGAAGAATTTTGTAAGAACAAGAATTACTATAGAAGTATTGTCTCATGTAACTATATATTTAGTCATACATTTTTATATCCCAGGAAATGATGTCAGCATGAGTAATTTTACTGGATTAATGAATAATACATGAGGAGGCCTATATAAGAGAGGCTGAATGTTTGTTTACGTTTATTTGGTCTGAAGAAGCCTTATAGGTGAAAGCGCTTACCATTTTTGTTAATAAAAGTGTTTTATTCGACTGCATGGTGTGATTAACAGAATTGTGTTTGCACCAGGAGATTTATACTACAACAGTGGAGAGAATTCTTACTACAGAAAGTTTTTTTGTTAGCTGTGGTTTGTTCCTGTGGATGTCCCATACCGTCTACATTACTATTTTAATTTTTTACATCGCAGGAACATTTATTCCGTGGTGGTGCTACTTCATTTTACTGGTCATATCCTAATAAATGGTTTACCCTGTATCTGATGTTGCACAGGTTGCTAAACCTATTATCAACAAGCATTCTGCACTGACAGAAACTGATGTGTTATTTGAGCCCTCTGGCTCTGAGATCTTCACGGTAAAAAATAAAATGACAGTTTAGCCAATATTCAATTGTGTCTCAGAAGTTTTGTTTAGCAAAAAAGATTTGTGGATAGCTTTCTTCTCACACAGATAAGTTTACAAACTTTTTCCCAGCTAAATGGGGGTATTTGGTGGATGCATTGCTGATGTATTCTGTTCTGTTCAGCTTTCATTGGACTGTATTTTACTGAACAATTCCAAACTGCTAACAAATGCACTATAATAGCATGCAAGCCATTCAGTACTACACTAGTGAAAGATAAAGCAGCATATATTTTGTAGTGTTGGTTTGATATTGTAACTTTTAATTTTAGCACAGTCCCTTCTCTATTATAAAGAATCACCGAGTTCCTTTACACCTGTTTGTAACTGCAGTAAATAATTCTATAGCTTGAGCAGGTCACAGACTCAAACTTTAACTAACAAGGTCTCATTAGAACCATTTCTGAATTAAAAATTGTACAGCTTGAAAATTTGAATGGCACAGGTGCAGAAATGCACCATTCCTTCTCTGCAGAAGGTTAGGATCAAAACATTTTTCACAGATAAGTTTAGTTGTCAAGTTATTCACAATAACTGTTTAATTTGTCTGATAGTAGATAGTACCTTTAGAACATATAACATAAATCTCTTTTACAAAAATCAAGTTGTACCAATCCGCATGATGCCCGGATACTCTGAGACGACTGTCATTTACTCTGCTAAAACAGCTGCTCCTCGACAGAGTGATTGATACCGAATTGCTGTTTAAGTTTTCCTATTACTGAACTTTGAAGCAGGTAAGATAAGTGTGAGTTTTGAGAACACCAATGCTAAACATTTCAGATATACTGAAGGTTTTGGAATGGAGTGTTAGGAGCATTTCTGTGAGTGTATGCAGGTTAGAGTTAGAGTGAGGGCAAAGTAAGAGGAAAGGTTTAGTGCTGTGTGTCAGTGGTCAGAGTGTGTGTGTGTGTGTGTGTATGTGTGTGTGTGTGTGTGTGTGTGTGTGTGTGTGTGTGTGTGTGTGTAAGTGTCTTGTTTAGCGATAGCATTTGTAAGTTGCATGGTTATGGTTAGGGACAGTGGTAGTGTTAGGTTAGCATGCACTAGTAGGGTGTTGTACCTTGTGGCTCATAGAAGTGGTCAGATGATATAATCAGGATTTGAACTGGCTTACTGGAGAGGGATGACAGTCCATTCAGCTGGGCACATGCCCCTCAGCCTGGTGACCAAACAGCAGCATCAGATTGTGATGGAGTATGCAGTCGCATGTCATGCTGACAAACGTCTGGGACACAGAGTCCTTTCCGTGGTGAATAACAGATTCAGCAGAGTGGTTGGCTCTGACCACTGGACCATCAAAGGGTTAGGGACCAGGTGGAAGTACCTGCATGGGATCATTAGCTGGTGATGGTTTTCTGTAGGTAGCCGCCTGGGCAACCTGAATACTCACTCCAGCCAGCATAATTTGTCTGTATTTCTGTGTAGCTGTTTGTTTGTCCCCATCACACACTACTTCTTTCTCCTTCTTTCCATAGACATGCAATTACACAGAATATGGGAGTTTACTTTGACTATCACTTTTGTGCCAGGGGCAGTCTTCTGGAGACAATTTTGTAGAGGAAGAGGTCCTGTATAAATCTGTGGACCAAGCTAAGGATGTGTATCCACAGATGCTTCCAGTTGATACCTTAACCATAATTTCTGAAAATGTTTATGTTTTCTTATTTTTAAGCTCTTGATTTGACAGTGTTATTTTTCCAGTTCTGATGTTAGAGGTACAATGTCTAGTTAACTAGACAGGCTGATTAGGCTAAATGTAGGAAACTGATGAAGACTTGAAAATAGGTGGTTATAAAAGTTAATAGCTCTCATACAAACTAAATGTAGTTCTGGGAATTATCTTTAATAAACATATTCAATGATAATGAAGGTGACTAAGGGGAAAGGTGGAGTCCGCTAATGGCATGGTGATGTTGATAATGGGGGGGGGGGGGGGGGGTTGTAGGTAGAAGTTTTAGATTAAAGGAATTCTAGGAATGGAGCATTAATAGCCTTAGAATTCCAATAGAACCAGAGGGATTTGAGGGATTTGATTTGTTGTTAGAGACTGGTATAACATATAGGTTAGGTGTTAGAAGGAGATAGACATATAATACATACATTAGGTTTAGGAAGGGAATAGGTAAAAGGTAAAACAGAAGTTATCCAGTAAGGCTTGAGATGCACACATAGACTAAATCATAATGACTGTGATCACTGAGCTGAAAACATTTGTACACAAGAATAAGAAAGGGAATATAAAGTCATGAGCAGATGATTTCTTAGAGAATAACAAAAAGTTATGTAATATGTGAAATAATAAATCAGTACAGTGCTGGAAACTGCAAAGAAGGGCATTTCTACAGACCAAGGGCAAGGAATGGCTTGCAGTTTAATAATTACGTTATTAGGCTAAGGATATTTTACAAATATTAGGAAAAGAGGAAAGTGAATGACACAATGATATTTAAGAATTTGTATAGAGTAATGAGGTGGGAAATAAGGTATAAATAATAGGATATTTAGTTCACATATTCCATAAGGATCTGAATGGTATGATACGAAAAAGCTGTGTAGGTGGGAGGGAGGGATGAAGTGCTTGTTAGCATGATAACATGTATAGCCAGCAAAGAACCAGTCTGAATGTTAGGAGTGATACTTACATCGTGCAGTGCTTCCAGGTGATACTTGCATCATTCATTACAGTCTAGTGGTGCTTCCAGGTGATACATCATTCATTACAGTCTAGTGGTGCTTCCAGGTGATACTTACATCATTCGCTACAGTCTAGTGGTGCTTCCAGGTGATACTTACATCATTCATTACAGTCTAGTGGTGCTTCCAGGTGATACTTACATCATTCACTACAGTCTAGTGGTGATTCCAGGTGATACATCATTCATTACAGTCTAGTGGTGCTTCCAGGTGATACTTACATCATTCGCTACAGTCTAGTGGTGCTTCCAGGTGATACTTACATCATTCATTACAGTCTAGTGGTGCTTCCAGGTGATACTTACATCATTCATTACAGTCTAGTGGTGGTTCCAGGTGATACATCATTCATTGCAGTCTTGTGGTGCTTCCAGATGATACATCATTCATTACAGTCTAGTGGTGCTTCCAAGTGATACTTACATCATCCACTACAGTCTAGTGGTGCTTCCAGGTGATACTTATATCATTCGCTACAGTCTAGTGGTGCTTCCAGGTGATACTTACATCCTTCATTACAGTCAGCTGGTGCTTCCAGGTGATACATCATTCATTACAGTCTAGAGGTGCTTCCAGGTGATACTTACATCATTCATTACAGTCTAGTGGTGCTTCCAGGTGATACTTACATCATTCATTACAGTCTAGTGGTGCTTCCAGGTGATACTTACATCATTCATTACAGTCTAGTGGTGCTTCCAGGTGATACTTACATCATTCATTACAATCTAGTGGTGTTTCCAGGTGATACATCATTCATTACAGTCTAGAGGTGCTTCCAGGTGATACTTACATCATTCATTACAGTCTAGTGGTGCTTCCAGGTGATACATCATTCATTACAGTCTAGTGGTGGTTCCAAGTGATACTTACATCATCCACTACAGTCTAGTGGTACTTCCAGGTGCTACTTACATCATTCATTACAGTCTAATGGTGCTTCCAGGTGATACTTACATCATTCATTACAGTCTAATGGTGCTTCCAGGTGATACTTACATCATTCATTACAGTCTAGTGGTGCTTCCAGGTGATACTTACATCATTCATTACAGTCTAGTGGTGCTTCCAGGTAATACTTACATCATAGATTACAGTCTAGTGGTGCTTCCAGGTGATACTTACATCATTCATAACAGTCTAGTGGTGCTTCCAGGTGATACTTACATCATTCACTACAGTCTAGCGGTGCTTCCAGGAGATAATTACATCATTCATTACAGTCTAGTGGTGCTTCCAGGTGATACTTACATCATTCATTACAGTCTAGTGGTGCTTCCAGGTGATACTTACATCATTCATTACAGTCTAGTGGTGCTTCCAGGTAATTTTTACATCATACATTACAGTCTAGTGGTGCTTCCAGGTGATACTTACATTATTCATAACAGTCTAGTGGTGCTTCCAGGTGATACTTACATCATTCACAACAGTCTAGTGGTGTTTCCAGGTGATACTTACATCATTCATTACAGTCTAGTGGTGTTTCCAGGTGATACTTACATCATTCACTACAGTCTAGTGGTGCTTCCAGATGATATGTATGTCATTCATTAACACTCTAGTGGTGCTTTCAGGTGATACAAACATTCATTACAGTCTAGTGGTGCTTCCAGGTGATACTTATGTCATTCATTACAGTCTAGTGGTGCTTAAAGGTGATACCTACATCATTCATTGCAGTCTAGTGGTGCTTCCAGGTGATACTTACATCATTGACTACAGTCTAGTGGTGTTTCCAGGTGATACTTACATCATTCATTACAGTCTAGTGGTGCTTCCAGGTGATACTTACAATCATTCATTACAGTCTAGTGGTGCTTCCAGGTGATACTTGCATCATTCATTACAGTCTAGTGGTGTTTCCAGGAGATACTTACATCATTCACTACAACCTATGGTGCTTTCAGGTGATACTTACATCATTCACAACAGTCTAGTGGTGCTTCAGGTGATACATACATCATTTACTACAGTCTAGTGGTGTTTCCAGGAGATACTTACATCATTCATTACAGTCTAGTGGTGCTTCCAGGTGATACTTACTTCATTCGTTACAGTCTAATGGTGCTTCCAGGTGATACTTGCATCATTCACTACAGTCTAGTGGTGCTTCCAGGTGAAATGTATGTCATTCATTAACACTCTAGTGGTGCTTCCAGGTGATACAATCATTCATTACAGTCTAGTGGTGCTTCCAGGTAATACTTACATCATTCATTACAGTCTAGTAGTGCTTCCAGGTGATACTTACAGCATTCATTACAGTCTAGTGGTGCATCCAGGTGATCGTCCATTATTCATTACAGTGTAGCCGTGCTTCCAGGTGATACTTACATCATTCGTTACAGTCTAGTGGTGCTTCCAGGTGATACTTACTTCATTCATTACAGTCTAGTGGTGCTTCCAGGTGATACTTACATCATTCATTACAGTCTAGTGGTGCTTCCAGTTGACACTTACATCATTCATTTCAGTCTAGCGGTACTTCCAGGTGATACTTACATCATTCATTTCAGTCTAGTGGTGCGTCCAGGTGATATTTACATCATTCACTACAGTCTAGTGGTGCTTCCAAGTGATACTTACATCATTCATTACAGTCTAGTGGTGCTTCCACATGATACTTACATCATTCATTACAGTCTAGTGGTGCTTCCAGTTAATCTTACATCCTTCACTACAGTCTAGTGCTGCTTCCACATAATACATCATTCATTACAGTCTAGCTGTGCTTCCAGGTAATACATCATTCATTACAGTTTATCGATGCTTCCAGGTGATACTTAAATAATTTATTACAGTCTAGCTTTGCTTCCAGGTGATACTGACATCATTCATTACTGTCTAGTGGTGCTTCCAGGTGATACGTTCATCATTCATTACAGTCTAGTGGTGCTTCCAGGTGATACTTACATCATTCATTACAGTGTAGTTGTGCTTCCAGGTGATACTTACATGATTCACTACAGACTAGTGGTGCTTCCAGGTGATACTTACATCCTTCATTACAGTCTAGTGCTGCTTCCAAGTGATACTTACATAATTCATTACAGTCTAGTGGTGCTTCCAGGTGATGCTTACATCATTCATTACAGTCTAGTGGTGCTTCCTGGTGATACTTACATCATTCACTACAGTCTAGTGGTGCTTCCAGGTGATACTTACATCATTCATTACAGTCTAGTGGTGCTTCCACGTGATACTTACATGATTCAGTACAGACTAGTGGTGCTTCCACGTGATACTTACATCATTCATAATATTCTAGTGGTGCTTCCAGGTGATACATCATTCATTACAGTCTAGAGGTGCTTCCAGATGATACTTACATCATTAATTACAGTCTAATGGCACTTCCAGGTGATACTTACATCATTCATTACAGTGTAGTGGTGCTTCCAGGTGATACTTACATCATTCATTACAGTCTAGTGGTGCTTCCAGGTGATACTTACATCATTCATTACAGTCTAGTGGTGCTTCCAGGTGATAATTATCTGTACTTCAATCTTTAACCCAGACAGCTTTCAACACAGTAGAGGCATGGTTCTCTAAGCGGTGCCTTCTTTTGAACACCAAAAAGACCAAGCTACTACTGTTTACAACAAACAGTAAGTCCTCCCCCATAGATTTCTCTATTCAATCCAATAATGGCACCCTTATATCCCCCGACTCTTCCCCCAAACTGTTAGGAATCACAATTGATAATAACCTCACCTTTGACAATCACATTAATAACACCATTAAAACTGCTAACAAAAAACTGGTCTCCCTATATAGGATAAAACCTTTCTTAACTCCAACAGCCAGAATGAGTATTGCCCACTCCCATCTAATTTCACCTCTTCTGTATGCTGCACCCATATACACTAATCTAAAAAACATAATCTTACCAAACTAGCCAACTCCTATAATAGTATTGTAAGATTTGCCACTGGAAACCCATATAGAACTCAACACTGTCTTAACCGTCACCAGCTAGACTGGCTCGAACTAATAAACCTTCTGATACTTTCCCAACTTACCATTGTTCATAAGATTTTTTTACCAACCTAACAACACACCGATACCCAACCATCTTATAGCACCCAATAGGAATCTTAATTCGTTACGCTTTTCAAATAAACTTCTAGCTAGTACGACCAAGTCTAACAACTTAGCTGGAGACTCACTGTTCTCCATTACCGCTGGAAAACAATGGAACCTCTTGCCATCTGACCTAACCTCACTTCCATCCCTTCCTCTCTTTAAACAAAGTCTTAAGAAACACCTTAAAACTCACTGGCTATGCCCTTGCTGTTACCCAGACTGATCCTCTGGATTTCTCTGCTGTTGTCTCTTGACTTCCTACATTCCTCCATTCTTTCCTGTTACTCCTCTGAAGTAGTAGCACCTATAAGCTATCTCTACTACTTAGGCACCAATTAGCTATCTTTTCTATTTGGCTATGAATGTTTCCTGAAGGTAGTATTCCTACCATCTCTTTATACTTCCTCCTTTTTACTGTTTAACCCTTTGGAAATAGTGACTGTTTAGAGTAAACTAGAATAACCAAGGATTTAAATTTATTCTAATTATGTCTTGGGGTTGCCCTAGATATTCACACTGTAAAATGATCTGTAGGTGTATTATGTATTAATGTAGTGTGGCTCATAGTCTTCCCATAATTTAAACTGTAACACCCTTCTTGTTTATTATAAACATTTTTTGTGTGGTGCTGGTTTATATGTCGAGCTTTTCTCCCCAGGCCTCTACTGAAAATGGAAATATATCCAGCTGGACCAGACCGGTCAACAAATGTAAAATAAAAATAAAAATAAAAATAATTACATCATTCATTACAGTCAAGTGGTGGTTCCAGGTGATACGTACATCATTCACTACAGTATAGTGGTGCCTCCAGGTGATACTTAGTTCATTCATTACAGTCTAGTAGTGCTTCCAGGTGATACTTACTTCATTCATTACAGTCTAGTGATGCTTCCAGGTGATACTTACATCATTCATTACAGTCTAGTGGTGCTTCCAGGTGATACTTACATCATTCAACACAGTCTAGTGGTGCTTCCAGGTGATACATCATTCATTACAGTCTAGTGGTGCTTCCAGGTGATACTTACATCCTTCATTACAGTCAACTGGTGCTTCCAGGTGATACATCATTCATTACAGTCTAGAGGTGCTTCCAGGTGATACTTACATAATTTATTACAGTCTAGTGGTGCTTCCAGGTGATACTTACATCATTCATTCCAGTCTAGTGGTGCTTCCAGGTGATACTTACATCATTCATTACAGTCTAGTGGTGCTTCCAGGTGATACTTACATCATTCATAACAGTCTAGTGGTGCTTCCAGGTGATACTTACATCATTCATTACAGTCTAGTGGTGCTTCCAGGTGATACTTACATCATTCATTACAGTCTAGTGGTGCTTCCAGGTGATACTTACATCATTCATTACAGTCTAGTGGTGCTTCCAGGTGATACTTACATCATTCATTACAGTCTAGTGGTGCTTCCAGGTGATACTTACATCATTCATTACAGTCTAGAGGTGCTTCCAGGTGATACTTATGTCATTCATTACAGTCTAGTGGTGCTTAAAGGTGAGACCTACATCATTCATTTCAGTCTAGTGGTGCTTCCAGGTGATACTTACATCATTCATTACAGTCTAGCGGTGCTTCCAGGTGATACTTACATCATTCATTACAGTCTAGTGGTGCTTCCAGGTGATACTTACATCATTCATTACAGTCTTGTGGTGCTTCCAGGTGATACTTACATCATTCATTACAGTCTAGTGGTGCTTCCAGGTGATACTTACATCATTCATTACAGTCTAGTGGTGCTTCCAGGTGATACTTACATCATTCATTACAGTCTAGTGGTGCTTCCAGGTGATACTTACATCATTCATTACAGTCTAGTGGTGCTTCCAGGTGATACTTACATCATTCATTACAGTCTAGTGGTGCTTCCAGGTGATACTTACATCATTCATTACAGTCTAATGGTGCTTCCAGGTGATACTTACATCATTCATTACAGTCTAGTGTTGCTTCCAGGTGATACTTACATCATTCATTACAGTCTAGTGGTGCTTCCAGGTGATACTTACATCATTCATTACAGTCTAGTGGTGCTTCCAGGTGATACTTACATCATTCATTACAGTCTAGTGGTGCTTCCAGGTGATACTTACATCATTCATTACAGTCTAGTGGTGCTTCCAGGTGATACTTACATCATTCATTACAGTCTAGTGGTGCTTCCAGGTGATACTTACATCATTCATTACAGTCTAGTGGTGCTTCCAGGTGATACTTACATCATTCATTACAGTCTAGTGGTGCTTCCAGGTGATACTTACATCATTCATTACAGTCTAGTGGTGCTTCCAGGTGATACTTACATCATTCATTACAGTCTAGTGGTGCTTCCAGGTGATACTTACATCATTCATTACAGTCTAGTGGTGCTTCCAGGTGATACTTACATCATTCATTACAGTCTAGTGGTGATTCCAGGTGATACTTACATCATTCCTTACAGTCTAGTGCTGCTTCTAGGTGTTACGTATAGCATTCATTACAGTCTAGTGGTGCTTCCAGGTGGTACTTACATCATTCATTACAGTCTAGTGGTGCTTCCAGGTGATACTTACATCATTCATTACAGTCTAGTGGTGCTTCCAGGTGATACTTACATCATAGATTACAGTCTAGTGGTGCTTCCAGGTGATACTTACATCATTCATTACAGTCTAGTGGTGCTTCCAGGTGATACTTACATCATTCATTACAGTCTAGTGGTGCTTCCAGGTGATACTTACATCATTCATTACAGTCTAGTGGTGCTTCCAGGTGATACTTACATCATTCATTACAGTCTAGTGGTGCTTCCAGGTGATACTTACATCATTCATTACAGTCTAGTGGTGCTTCCAGGTGATACATCATTCATTACAGTCTAGTGGTGCTTCCAGGTGATACTTACATCATTCATTACAGTCTAGTGGTGCTTCCAGGTGATACTTACATCATTCATTACAGTCTAGTGGTGCTTCCAGGTGATACTTACATCATTCATTACAGTCTAGTGGTGCTTCCAGGTGATACTTACATCATTCATTACAGTCTAGTGGTGCTTCCAGGTGATACTTACATCATTCATTACAGTCTAGTGGTGCTTCCAGGTGATACTTACATCATTCATTACAGTCTAGTGGTGCTTCCAGGTGATGCTTACATCATTCATTACAGTCTAGTGGTGCTTCCTGGTGATACTTACATCATTCATTACAGTCTAGTGGTGCTTCCAGGTGATACTTACATCATTCATTACAGTCTAGTGGTGCTTCTAGGTGATACTTACTTCATTCATTACAGTCTAGTGGTGCTTCCAGGTGATACTTACATCATTCATTACAGTCTAGTGGTGCTTCCAGGTGATACTTACATCATTCATTACAGTCTAGTGGTGCTTCCAGGTGATACTTACATCATTCATTACAGTCTAGTGGTGCTTCCAGGTGATACTTACATCATTCATTACAGTCTAGTGGTGCTTCCAGGTGATACTTACATCATTCATTACAGTGTAGTGGTGCTTCCAGGTGATACTTACATCATTCATTACAGTCTAGTGGTGCTTCCAGGTGATACTTACATCATTCATTACAGTCTAGTGGTGCTTCCAGGTGATACTTACATCATTCATTACAGTCTAGTGGTGCTTCCAGGTGATACTTACATCATTCATTACAGTTTAGAGGTGCTTCCAGGTGATACTTACATCATTCATTACAGTCTAGTGGTGCTTCCAGGTGATACTTACATCATTCATTACAGTCTAGTGGTGCTTCCAGGTGATACTTACATCATTCATTACAGTCTAGTGGTGCTTCCTGGTGATACTTACATCATTCATTACAGTCTAGTGGTGCTTCCAGGTGATACTTACATCATTCATTACAGTCTAGTGGTGCTTCCAGGTGATACTTACATCATTCATTACAGTCTAGTGGTGCTTCCAGGTGATACTTACATCATTCATAACAGTCTAGTGGTGCTTCCAGGTGCTACTTACATCATTCATTACAGTCTAATGGTGCTTCCAGGTGATACTTACATCATTCATTACAGTCTAGTGGTGCTTCCAGGTGATACTTACATCATTCATTACAGTCTAGTGGTGCTTCCAGGTGATACTTACATCATTCATTACAGTCTAGTGGTGCTTCCAGGTGATACTTACATCATTCATTACAGTCTAGTGGTGCTTCCAGGTGATACTTACATCATTCATTACAGTCTAGTGGTGCTTCCAGGTGATACTTACATCATTCATTACAGTCTAGTGGTGCTTCCAGGTGATACTTACATCATTCATTACAGTCTAGTGGTGCTTCCAGGTGATACTTACATCATTCATTACAGTCTAGTGGTGCTTCCAGGTGATACTTACATCATTCATTACAGTCTAGTGGTGCTTCCAGGTGATACTTACATCATTCATTACAGTCTAGTGGTGCTTCCAGGTGATACATCATTCATTACAGTCTAGTGGTGCTTCCAGGTGATACTTACATCATTCATTACAGTCTAGTGGTGCTTCCAGGTGATACTTACATCATTCATTACAGTCTAGTGGTGCTTCCAGGTGATACTTACATCATTCATTACAGTCTAGTGGTGCTTCCAGGTGATACTTACATCATTCATTACAGTCTAGTGGTGCTTCCGGGTGATACATCATTCATTACAGTCTAGCGGTGCTTCCAGGTGATACTTACATCATTCATTACAGTCTAGTGGTGCTTCCAGGTGATACTTACATCATTCATTACAGTCTAGTGGTGCTTCCAGGTGATACTTACATCATTCATTACAGTCTAGTGGTGCTTCCAGGTGATACTTACATCATTCATTACAGTCTAGTGGTGCTTCCAGGTGATACTTACATCATTCATTACAGTCTAGTGGTGCTTCCAGGTGATACTTACATCATTCATTACAGTCTAGTGGTGCTTCCAGGTGATACTTACATCATTCATTACAGTCTAGTGGTGCTTCCAGGTGATACTTACATCATTCATTACAGTCTAGTGGTGCGTCCAGGTGATATTTACATCATTCACTACAGTCTAGTGGTGCTTCCAGGTGATACTTACATCATTCATTACAGTCTAGTGGTGCTTCCAGGTGATACTTACATCATTCATTACAGTCTAGCGGTGCTTCCAGGTGATACTTACATCATTCATTACAGTCTAGTGGTGCTTCCAGGTGATACTTACTTCATTCATTACAGTCTAGTGGTGCTTCCAGGTGATACTTACATCATTCATTACAGTCTAGTGGTGCTTCCAGGTGATACTTACATCATTCATTACAGTCTAGTGGTGCTTCCACGTGATACTTACATGATTCAGTACAGTCTAGTGGTGCTTTCAGGTGATACTTACATCATTCATTACAGTCTAGTGGTGCTTCCAGGTGATACTTACATCATTCATTACAGTCTAGTGGTGCTTCCAGGTGATACTTACATCATTCATTACAGTCTAGTGGTGCTTCCAGGTGATACTTACATCATTCACTACAGTCTAGTGGTGCTTCCATGTGATACTTACATCATTCATTACAGTCTAGTGGTGCTTGCAGGTGATACTTACATCATTCATAACAGTCTACTGGTGCTTCCAGGTGATACTTACATCATTCATTACAGTCTAGTGGTTTTTCCAGGTGATACTTACATCATTCATTACAGTCTAGTGGTGCTTCCAGGTGATACTTACATCATTCATTACAGTCTAGTGGTGCTTCCAGGTGATACTTACATCATTCATTACAGTGTTGTGGTGCTTCCAGGTGATACTTACATCATTCGTTACAGTCTAGTGGTGCTTCCAGGTGATACTTACATCATTCATTACAGTCTAGTGGTGCGTCCAGGTGATATTTACATCATTCACTACAGTCTAGTGGTGCTTCCAAGTGATACTTACATCGTTCATTACAGTCTAGTGGTGCTTCCAGGTGATACTTACTTTATTCATTACAGTCTAGTGGTGCTTCCAGGTGATACTTACATCATTCATTACAGTCTAGTGGTGCTTCCAGTTGACACTAACATCATTAATTTCAGTCTAGCGGTACTTCCAGGTGATACTTACATCATTCATTACAGTCTAGTGGTGCTTCCAAGTGATACTTACATCATCCATTACAGTCTAGTGGTGCTTCCAGGTGATACTTACATCATTCATTACAGTCTAGTGGTGCTTCCAGGTGATACTTACATCATTCATTACAGTCTAGTGGTGCTTCCAGGTAATACTTACATCATTCATTACAGTCTAGTGGTGCTTCCAGGTGATACTTACATCATTCATTACAGTCTAGTGGTGCTTCCAGGTGATACTTACATCATTCATTACAGTCTAGTGGTGCTTCCAGGTGATACTTACATCATTCATTACAGTCTAGTGGTGCTTCCAGGTGATACTTACATCATTCATTACAGTCTAGTGGTGCTTCCAGGTGATACTTACATCATTCATTACAGTCTAGTGGTGCTTCCAGGTGCTACTTACATCATTCATTACAGTCTAATGGTGCTTCCAGGTGATACTTACATCATTCATTACAGTCTAGTGGTGCTTCCAGGTGATACTTACATCATTCATTACAGTCTAGCGGTGCTTCCAGGTGATACTTACATCATTCATTACAGTCTAGTAGTGCTTCCAGGTGATACTTACTTTATTCATTACAGTCTAGTGGTGCTTCCTGGTGATACTTACATCATTCATTACAGTCTAGTGGTGCTTCCAGGTGATACTTACATCATTCATCCATTACAGTCTAGCGGTGCTTCGAGGTGATACTTACATCATTCATTACAGTCTAGTGGTGCTTCCAGGTGATACTTACATCATTCATTACAGTCTAGTGGTACTTCCAGGTGATACTTACATCATTCATTTCAGTCTAGTGGTGCGTCCAGGTGATACTTACATCATACATTACAGCCTAGTGGTGCTTCCAGGTGATACTTACATCATTCATTACAGTCTAGTGGTGCTTCCAGGTGATACTTACATCATTCACTACAGTCTAGTGGTGCTTCCAGGTGATACTTACATCATTCTTTACAGTCTAGTGGTGCTTCCAGGTGATACAAACATTCATTACAGTCTAGTGGTGCTTCCAGGTGATACTTACATCATTCCTTACAGTCTAGTGGTGCTTTCAGGTGATACTTACATCATTCATTACAGTCTAGTGGTGCTTCCAGGTGATGCTTACATCATTCATTACAGTCTAATGGTGCTTCCAGGTGATACTTACAATCATTCATTACAGTCTAGTGGTGCTTCCAGGTGATACTTACATCATTCATTACAGTCTAGTGGTGCTTCCAGGTGATACTTACATCATTCATTACAGTCTAGTGGTGCTTCCAGGTGATACTTACATCATTCATTACAGTCTAGTGGTGCTTCCAGGTGATACTTACATCATTCATTACAGTCTAGTGGTGCTTCCAGGTGATACTTACATCATTCATTACAGTGTAGTGGTGCTTCCAGGTGATACTTACATCATACATTACAGTCTAGTGGTGCTTCCAGGTGATACTTACATCATTCATTACAGTCTAGTGGTGCTTCCAGGTGATACTTACATCATTCATTGCAGTCTAGTGGTGCTTCCAGGTGATACTTACATCATTCATTACAGTCTAGTGGTGCTTCCAGGTGATACTTACATCATTCATTACAGTCTAGTGGTGCTTCCAGGTGATACTTACATCATTCATTACAGTCTAGTGGTGCTTCCAGGTGATACTTACATCATTCATTACAGTCTAGTGGTGCTTCCAGGTGATACTTACATCATTCATTACAGTCTAGTGGTGCTTCCAGGTGATACTTACATCATTCATTACAGTCTAGTGGTGCTTCCAGGTAATGCTTACATCATAGATTACAGTCTAGTGGTGCTTGCAGGTGATACTTACATCATTCATAACAGTCTAGTGGTGCTTCCAGGTGATACTTACATCATTCATTACAGTCTAGTGGTGCTTCCAGGTGATACTTACATCATTCATTACAGTCTAGTGGTGCTTCCAGGTGATACTTACATCATTCATTACAGTCTAGTGGTGCTTCCAGGTGATACTTACATCATTCATTACAGTCTAGTGGTGCTTCCAGGTGATACTTACATCATTCATTACAGTCTAGTGGTGCTTCCAGGTGATACTTACATCATTCATTACAGTCTAGTGGTGCTTCCAGGTGATACTTACATCATTCATTACAGTCTAGTGGTGCTTCCAGGTGATACTTACATCATTCATTACAGTCTAGTGGTGCTTCCAGGTGATACTTACATCATTCATTACAGTCTAGTGGTGCTTCCAGGTGATACTTACATCATTCATTACAGTCTAGTGGTGCTTCCAGGTGATACTTACATCATTCATTGCAGTCTAGTGGTGCTTCCAGGTGATACTTACATCATTCATTACAGTCTAGTGGTGCTTCCAGGTGATACATCATTCATTACAGTCTAGAGGTGCTTCCAGGTGATACTTACATCATTCATTACAGTCTAGTAGTGCTTCCAGGTGATACTTACTTTATTCATTACAGTCTAGTGGTGCTTCCTGGTGATACTTACATCATTCATTACAGTCTAGTGGTGCTTCCAGGTGATACTTACATCATTCATTACAGTCTAGTGGTGCTTCCAGGTGATACTTACATCATTCATTACAGTCTAGTGGTGCTTCCAGGTGATACTTACATCATTCATTACAGTCTAGTGGTGCTTCCAGGTGATACTTACATCATTCATTACAGTCTAGTGGTGCTTCCAGGTGATACTTACATCATTCATTACAGTCTAGTGGTGCTTCCAGGTGATACTTACATCATTCATTACAGTCTAGTGGTGCTTCCAGGTGATACTTGCATCATTCATTACAGTCTAGTGGTGTTTCCAGGAGATACTTGCATCATTCACTACAGCCTATGGTGCTTTCAGGTGATACTTACATCATTCACAACAGTCTAGTGGTGCTTCAGGTGGTGCATACATCATTTGCTACAGTCTAGTGGTGTTTCCAGGTGATACTTACATCATTCATTACAGTCTAGTGGTGTTTCCAGGTGATACTTACATCATTCACTACAGTCTAGTGGTGCTTCCAGATGATACTTACATCATTCATTACAGTCTAGTGGTGCTTCCAGGTGATACTTACATCATTCATTACAGTGTAGTGGTGCTTCCAGGTGATACTTACATCATTCATTACAGTCTAGTGGTGCTTCCAGGTGATACTTACATCATTCATTACAGTCTAGTGGTGCTTCCAGGTGATACTTACATCATTCATTACAGTCTAGTGGTGCTTCCAGGTGATACTTACATCATTCATTACAGTCTAGTGGTGCTTCCAGGTGATACTTACATCATTCATTACAGTCTAGTGGTGCTTCCAGGTGATACTTACATCATTCATTACAGTTTAGAGGTGCTTCCAGGTGATACTTACATCATTCATTACAGTCTAGTGCTGCTTCCAGGTGATACTTACATCATTCATTACAGTCTAATGGTGCTTCCAGGTGATACTTACATCATTCATTACAGTCTAGTGGTGCTTCCAGGTGATACTTACATCATTCATTACAGTCTAGTGGTGCTTCCAGGTGATACTTACATCATTCATTACAGTCTAGTGGTGCTTCCAGGTGATACTTACATCATTCATTACAGTCTAGTGGTGCTTCCAGGTGATACTTACATCATTCATTACAGTCTAGTGGTGCTTCCAGGTGATACTTACATCATTCATTAAAGTCTAGTGGTGCTTCCAGGTAATACTTACATCATTCATTACAGTCTAGTGGTGCTTCCAGGTGATACTTACATCATTCATTACAGTCTACTGGTGCTTCCAGGTGATACTTACATCATTCATTACAGTCTAGTGGTGCTTCCAGGTGATACTTACATCATTCATTAAAGTCTAGTGGTGCTTCCAGGTAATACTTACATCCTTCATTACAGTCTAGTGCTGCTTCCAGGTGATACTTACATCATTCATTACAGTCTAGTGGTGCTTCCAGGTGATACTTACATCATTGACTACAGTCTAGTGGTGTTTCCAGGTGATACTTACATCATTCACTACAGTCTAGTGGTGCTTCCAGGTGATACTTACATCATTCATTACAGTCTAGTGGTGCTTCCAGGTGATGCTTACATCATTCATTACAGTCTAGTGGTGCTTCCAGGTGATACTTACATCATTCATTACAGTCTAGTGGTGCTTCCAGGTGATACTTACATCATTCATTACAGTCTAGTGGTGCTTCCAGGTGATACTTATCTACATGATTCAGTACAGTCTAGTGGTGCTTCCAGGTGATACTTACATCATTCATTACAGTCTAGTGGTGCTTCCGGGTGATACATCATTCATTACAGTCTAGCGGTGCTTCCAGGTGATACTTACATCATTCATTACAGTCTAGTGGTGCTTCCAGGTGATACTTACATCATTCACTACAGTCTAGTGGTGCTTCCAGGTGATACTTACATCATTCATTACAGTCTAGTGGTGCTTCCAGGTGATACATCATTCATTACAGTCTAGTGGTGCTTCCAGGTGATACTTACATCATTCATTACAGTCTAGTGGTGCTTCCAGGTGATACTTACATCATTCATTACAGTCTAGTGGTGCTTCCAGGTGATACTTACATCATTCATTACAGTCTAGTGGTGCTTCCAGGTGATACTTACATCATTCATTACAGTCTAGTGGTGCTTCCAGGTGATACTTACATCATTCATTACAGTCTAGTGGTGCTTCCAGGTGATACTTACATCATTCATTACAGTCTAGTGGTGCTTCCACGAGATAATTACATCATTCATTACAGTCTAGTGGTGCTTCCAGGTGATACTTACATCATTCATTACAGTGTAGTGGTGCTTCCGTGTGATAAACATCATTCATTAAGTCTAGTGGTGCCTCCAGGTGATGCTTACACCATTCATTACAGTCTAGTGGTGCTTCCAGGTGATACTTACATCATTCATTACAGTCTAGTGGTGCTTCCAGGTGATACTTACATCATTCATTACAGTCTAGTGGTGCTTCCAGGTGATACTTACATCATTCATTACAGTCTAGTGGTGCTTCCAGGTGATACATACAATCATTCATTACAGTCTAGTGGTGCTTCCAGGTGATACTTGCATCATTCATTACAGTCTAGTGGTGCTTCAGGTGATACTTACATCATTCATTACAGTCTAGTGGTGCTTCCAGGTGATACTTACATCATTCATTACAGTCTAGTGGTGCTTCCAGGTGATACTTACATCATTCATTACAGTCTAGTGGTGCTTCCAGGTGATACTTACATCATTCATTACAGTCTAGTGGTGCTTCCAGGTGATACTTACATCATTCACTACAGTCTAGTGGTGCTTCCAGGTGATACTTACATCATTCATTACAGTCTAGTGGTGCTTCCAGGTGATACTTACATCATTCATTACAGTCTAGTGGTGCTTCCAGGTGATACTTACATCATTCATTACAGTCTAGTGGTGCTTCCAGGTGATACTTACATCATTCATTACAGTCTAGTGGTGCTTCCAGGTGATACTTACATCATTCATTACAGTCTAGTGGTGCTTCCAGGTGATACTTACATCATTCATTACAGTCTAGTGGTGCTTCCAGGTGATACTTACAATCATTCATTACAGTCTAGTGGTGCTTCCAGGTGATACTTGCATCATTCATTACAGTCTGGTGGTGCTTCCAGGAGATACTTACATCATTCACAACAGTCTAGTGGTGCTTCAGGTGATACTTACATCATTGACTACAGTCTAGTGGTGTTTCCAGGTGATACTTACATCATTCATTACAGTCTAGTGGTGCTTCCAGGTGATACTTACATCATTCATTACAGTCTAGTGGTGCTTCCAGGTGATACTTACATCATTCATTACAGTCTAGTGGTGCTTCCAGGTGATACTTACATCATTCACTACAGTCTAGTGGTGCTTCCAGGTGATACTTACATCATTCATTACAGTCTAGTGGTGCTTCCAGGTGATACTTACATCATTCATTACAGTCTAGTGGTGCTTCCAGGTGATACTTACATCATTCATTACAGTCTAGTGGTGCTTCCAGGTGATACTTACATCATTCATTACAGTCTAGTGGTGCTTCCAGATGATACTTACATCATTCATTACAGTGTAGTGGTGCTTCCAGGTGATACTTACATCATACATTACAGTCTAGTGGTGCTTCCAGGTGATACTTACATCATTCACTACAGTCTAGTGGTGCTTCCTGGTGATACTTGCATCATTCATTACAGTCTAGTAGTGCTTCCAGGTGATAATTATCTGTACTTCAATCTTTACAGTCTAGTCATGCTTCCAAGTGATACTTAAATAATTTATTACAGTCTAGTATTGCTTCCAGGTGATACTTACATCATTCCTTACTGTCTAGTGGTGCTTCTAGGTGATACGTTCATCATTCATTACAGTCTAGTGGTGCTTCCAGGTGATACTTACATCATTCATTACAGTGTAGTGGTTCTTCCAGGTGATACTTACATCATACATTACAGTCTAGTGGTGCTTCCAGGTGATACTTACATCATTCGCTACAGTCTAGTGGTGCTTCCAGGTGATACTTACATCATTCATTACAGTCTAGTGGTGCTTCCAGGTGATACTTACATCATTCATTACAGTCTAGAGGTGCTTCCAGGTGATACTTACATCATTCATTACAGTCTAGTGGTGCTTCCAGGTGATACTTACATCATTCATTACAGTCTAGTGGTGCTTCCAGGTGATACTTACATCATTCATTACAGTCTAGTGGTGCTTCCAGGTGATACTTACATCATTCATTACAGTCTAGTGGTGCTTCCAGGTGATACTTACATCATTCATTACAGTCTAGTGTTGCTTCCAGGTGATACTTGCATCATTCATTACAGTCTAGTGTTGCTTCCAGGTGATACTTGCATCATTCATTACAGTCTAGTGGTGCTTCCAGGTGATACTTACATCATTCATTACAGTCTAGTGGTGCTTCCAGGTGATACTTGCATCATTCATTACAGTCTAGTGGTGCTTCCAGGTGATACTTACATCATTCATTACAGTCTAGTGGTGCTTCCAGGTGATACTTACATCATTCATTACAGTCTAGTGGTGCTTCCAGGTGATACTTACATCATTCATTACAGTCTAGTGGTGCTTCCAGGTGATACTTACATCATTCATTACAGTCTAGTGGTGCTTCCAGGTGATACTTACATCATTCATTACAGTCTAGTGGTGCTTCCAGGTGATACTTACATCATTCATTACAGTCTAGCGGTGCTTCCAGGTGATACTTACATCATTCATTACAGTCTAGTGGTGCTTCCAGGTGATACTTACAATCATTCATTACAGTCTAGTGGTGCTTCCAGGTGATACTTGCATCATTCATTACAGTCTAGTGGTGCTTCCAGGTGATACTTGCATCATTCATTACAGTCTAGTGGTGCTTTCAGGTGATACTTACATCATTCACAACAGTCTAGTGGTGCTTCAGGTGATACATACATCATTTACTACAGTCTAGTGGTGTTTCCAGGTGATACTTACATCATTCATTACAGTCTAGTGGTGTTTCCAGGTGATACTTACATCATTCACTACAGTCTAGTGGTGCTTCCAGATGATATGTATGTCATTCATTAACACTCTAGTGGTGCTTCCAGGTGATACAAACATTCATTACAGTCTAGTGGTGCTTCCAGGTGATATTTACATCATTCACTACAGTCTAGTGGTGCTTCCAGGTGATACTTACATCATTCATTACAGTCTAGTGGTGCTTCCAGGTGATACTTACATCATTCATTACAGTCTAGTGGTGCTTCCAGGTGATACTTACATCATTCATTACAGTCTAGTGGTGCTTCCAGGTGATACTTGCATCATTCATTACAGTCTAGTGGTGCTTCCAGGTGATACTTACATCATTCACTACAGTCTAGTGGTGCTTCCAGGTGATACTTACATCATTCATTACAGTCTAGTGGTGCTTCCAGGTGATACTTACATCATTCATTACAGTCTAGTGGTGCTTCCAGGTGATACTTACATCATTCATTACAGTCTAGTGGTGCTTCCAGGTGATACTTGCATAATTCATTACAGTCTAGTGGTGTTTCCAGGAGATACTTACATCATTCACTACAGCCTATGGTGCTTTCAGGTGATACTTACATCATTCACAACAGTCTAGTGGTGCTTCAGGTGATACATAATTTACTACAGTCTAGTGGTGTTTCCAGGTGATATATATGTCATTCATTACAGTCTAGTGGTGCTTCCAGGTGATACTTATGTCATTCATTACAGTCTAGTGGTGCTTCCTTGTGATACTGACATCATTTACTACAGTCTACTGGTGATTCCAGGTGATACATCATCCACTACAGTCTAGTGGTGCTTCCAGGTGATACATACATCATTCACTACAGTCTAGTGGTGCTTCCAGGTGATACAATCATTCATTACAGTCCAGTGGTGCTTCCAGGTGATACTTACATCATTCATTACAGTCTAGTGGTGCTTCCAGGTGATACTTACATCATTCATTACAGTCTAGTGGTGCTTCCAGGTGATACTTACATCATTCATAACAGTCTAGTGGTGCTTCCAGGTGATACTTATGTCATTCATTACAGTCTAACGGTGCCTTTAGGTGATAATTATGTCATTCATTACAGTCTAGTGGTGCTTCCAGATGATACTTACATCATTCATTACAGTCTACTGGTGCTTCCAGGTGATACTTTCATAATTCATTACAGTCTAGTGGTGCTTCGAAGTGGTACTTACATTATTAATTACAATCTAGTGTTGCTTCCACGTGATACTTATATCATTCATTACAGTGTAGTGGTGCTTCCAGGTGATACATCATCCACTACAGCCTAGTGGTGCTTCCAGGTGATACATACATCATTCACTACAGTCTAGTGGTACTTTCAGGTGATACTTACATAATTCATTACAGTCTAGTGGTGCTTCCAGGTGATACTTACATCATTCATTACAGTCTAGTGGTGCTTCCAGGTGATACTTACATCATTCATTACAGTCTAGTGGTGCTTCCAGGTGATACTTACATCATTCATTACAGTCTAGTGGTGCTTCCACATGATACTTACATCATTCATTACAGTCTAGTGGTGCTTCCAGGTGATACTTACATCATTCATTACAGTCTAGTGGTGCTTCCAGGTGATACTTACATCATTCACTACAGTCTAGTGGTGCTTCCAGGTGATACTTACATCATTCATTACAGTCTAGTGGTGCTTCCAGGTGATACTTACATCATTCACTACAGTCTAGTGGTGCTTCCAGGTGATACTTACATCATTCATTACAGTCTAGTGGTGCTTCCAGGTGATACT
This sequence comes from Protopterus annectens, assembly GCF_019279795.1. Taxonomy (NCBI): domain Eukaryota; kingdom Metazoa; phylum Chordata; order Ceratodontiformes; family Protopteridae; genus Protopterus; species Protopterus annectens. The sequence goes on along the minus strand of NC_056744.1, from coordinate 330,451,817 downwards.
TGCATCATTCATTACAGTCTAGTCGTGCTTCCACATGATACATACATCATTCATTAAGTCTAGTGGTGCCTCCAGGTGATGCTTACATCATTCATTACAGTCTAGTGGTGCTTCCAGGTGATACTTACATCATTCACTACAGTCTAGTGGTGCTTCCAGGTGATACTTACATCATTCATTACAGTCTAGCGTTGCTTCCAGGTCATACTTACGTCATTTACTACAGTCTAGTGGTGCTTCCAGGAGATACTTACATCATTCATTACAGTCTAGTTGTGTTTCCAGGTGATACTTACATCATTCATTGCAGTCTAGTGGTGCTTCCCGATGATACTTACATCATTCACTACGGTCTAGTGGTGCTTCTAGATGATATGTATGTCTTTCATTATAGTATAGTGGTGCTTATAGGTGATATTTACATCATTCATTACAGTCTAGTGCTGCTTCCAGATGTTATTTACATCATTCATTGCAGTCTAGTGGTGCCTTCAGGTGATACCTACATCATTCTTTACAGTCTAGCGGTGCTTCCGGGTGATTCATCATTCATTACAGTCTAGAGGTGCTTCCAGGTGAAACTTACATCATTCATTACAGTCTAGTGGTGCTTCCAGGTGATACTTACATCATTCATTACAGTCTAGTGATTCTTCCAGGTGATACTTATAATCATGCGTTACAGTCTAGTGGTGCTTCCAGGTGATACTTACATCATTTGCTACAGTCTAATGGTGCTTCCAGGTGATCTTACATCATTCATTACAGTCTAGTGGTGCTTCCAGGTGATACTTATATCATTCGCTACAGTCTGTTGGTGCTTCCTGGTGATACTTACATCAATCACTACAGTCTCGTAGTGCTTCCATGTGATACTTATATCATTCACTACAGTTTAGTGGTGCCTTGGGTGATATTTACATAATTCATTACAGTCTAGTGATGGTTCCAAGTGATACTTGCTTCACTGATTACAGTCTAGTGGTGCTTCCATGTGATACTTATCTCATTCGCTACAGTCTATTGGTGCTTCCAGGTGATGCTTACATCATTCACTACAGCCTAGTGGTGCTTCCAGGTGATACGTATGTCATTCATTACAGTCTAGTGGTGCTTCCAGGTGATACTTACATCATTCATTCGAGTCTAGTGGTGCTTCCAGGTGATAATTACATCATTCATTACAGTCTAGCGGTGCTTCCAGGTGATGCGTACATCATTCACTACAGTCTAGTGGTGCTTCCAGGTGACATTTACATCATTCACTACAGTCTAGTGGTGCTTCCAAGTGATTCTTACATCATTCAGTACGATCAAGTAATGCCTCCAGGTGATATTTACATGATTCATTACAGTCTAGTGGTGCTTCCAGGTGATGCTTACATGATTCATTACAGTCTAGTGGTGCTTAAAGGTGATACCTACATCATTCATTACAGTCTTTTTGTGCTTCCAGGTAATACTTACATCATTCACTGCAATCTAGTTGTGCTTCCAGGTGATACTTACTTCATTCATTACAGTCTAGCGGTGCTTCCAGGTGATACTTACATCATTCATTACAGTCTAGTGGTGCTTCCAGGTGATACTTACAATCATTCATTACAGTCTAGTGGTGCTTCCAGGTGATACTTGCATCATTCATTACAGTCTAGTGGTGCTTTCAGGTGATACTTACATCATTCATTACAGTCTATTTGTGCTTTCATGTGATACTTACATCATTCACAACAGTCTAGTGGTGCTTCAGGTGATACATACATCATTTACTACAATCTAGTTGTGTTTCCAGGTGAAACTTGCATCATTCATTACAGTCTATTGGTGCTTCCATGTGATCTTACATCATTCACTACAGTCTAGTGGTGCTTCCAGGTGATACTTACATCATTCATTACAGTCTAGTGGTGCTTCCAGGTGATACTTACAATCATTCATTACAGTCTAGTGGTGCTTCCAGGTGATACTTACATCATTCATTACAGTCTAGTGGTGCTTCCAGGTGATACTTGCATAATTCATTACAGTCTACTGGTGTTTCCAGGTGATACATACATCATTCACTACAGTCTAGTGGTACTTTCAGGTGATACTTACATCATTCATTACAGTCTAGTGTTGCTTCCAGGTGATACTTGCATCATTCATTACAGTCTAGTGGTGCTTCCAGGTGACACTTGCATCATTCACTAAAGTCTAGTTCGTGCTTCCATGTGATACTTACATCATTCATTAAGTCTAGTGGTGCCTCCAGGTGATGCTTACATCATTCATTACAGTCTAGTGGTGCTTCCATGTGATACTTACATCATTCACTACAGTTTAGTGGTGCTTCCAGGTGATACTTACATCATTCATTACAGTCTAGCGTTGCTTCCAGGTCATACTTACGTCATTTACTACAGTCTAGTGGTGCTTCCAGGTGATACTTACATCATTCACAACAGTCTAGTGGTGCTTCAGGTGATACATATATCATTTACTACAGTCTAGTTGTGTTTCCAGGTGATACTTACATCATTCATTGCAGTCTATTGGTGCTTCCATGTGATCTTACATCATTCATTACAGTCTAGTGGTGCTTTCAGGTGATGCTTACATCATTCATTGCAGTCTAGTGGTGCTTCCAGGTGATACTTACATCATTCACTACGGTCTAGTGGTGCTTCTAGATGATATGTATGTCTTTCATTATAGTATAGTGGTGCTTATAGGTGATATTTACATCATTCATTAAAGTCTAGTGCTGCTTCCAGATGATACTTACATCATTCATTGCAGTCTAGTGGTGCCTTCAGGTGATACCTACATCATTCTTTACAGTCTAGCGGTGCTTCCGGGTGATTCATCATTCATTACAGTCTAGAAGTGCTTCCAGGTGATACTTACATTATTCATTATAGTCTAGTGGTACTTCCAGGTGATACTTACATCATTCATTACAGTCTAGTGATTCTTCCAGGTGATACTTACAATCATGCGTTACAGTCTAGTGGTGCTTCCAGGTGATACTTACATCATTTGCTACAGTCTAGTGGTGCTTCCAGGTGATCTTACATCATTCATTACAGTCTAGTGGTGCTTCCAGGTGATACGTATATCATTCGCTACAGTCTGTTGGTGCTTCCAGGTGATACTTACATCATTAATTACAGTCTCACCATGCTTCCTGGTGATATTTACGTCAATCACTACAGTCTCGTAGTGCTTCCATGTGATACTTATATCATTCACTACAGTTTAGTGGTGCCTTGGGTGATATTTTCATCATTCATTACAGTCTAGTGGTGCTTCCAGGTGATACTTACATCATTCATTACAGTCTAGTGATGGTTCCAAGTGATACTTGCTTCACTGATTACAGTCTAGTGGTGCTTCCAGGTGATACTTACATCATTCATTAGAGTCTAGTGGTGGTTCCAGGTGATACTTACATCATTCTTTACAGTCTAGTGGTGCTTCCAGGTGATACTTACAATCATTCCTTACAGTCTAGTGGTGCTTCCAGGTGATACTTATCTCATTCACTAAAGTCTATTGGTGCTTCCAGGTGATGCTTACATCATTCACTACAGCCTAGTGGTGCTTACAGGTGATACATACGTCATTCATTACAGTCTAGTGGTGCTTCCAGGTGATACTTACATCATTCATTAGAGTCTAGTGGTGCTTCCAGGTGATAATTACATCATTCATTACAGTCTAGCGGTGCTTCCAGGTGATGCGTACATCATTCATTACAGTCTAGTGGTGCGTCCAGGTGACATTTACATCATTCACTACAGTCTAGTGGTGCTTCCAAGTGATTCTTACATCATTCACTACAGTCAAGTAATGCCTCCAGGTCATATTTACATGATTCATTACAGTCTAGTGGTGCTTAAAGGTGATACCTACATCATTCATTACAGTCTTTTTGTGCTTCCAGGTAATACTTACATCATTCACTGCAATCTAGTTGTGCTTCCAGGTGATACTTACTTCATTCATTACAGTCTAGCGGTGCTTCCAGGTGATACTTACATCATTCTTTACAGTCTAGTGGTGCTTCCAGGTGATACTTACAATCATTCATTACAGTCTAGTGGTGCTTCCAGGTGATACTTGCATCATTCATTACAGTCTAGTGGTGCTTCCTGGTGATACTTACAATCATTCATTACAGTCTAGTGGTGCTTCCAGGTGATACTTGCATCATTCATTACAGTCTAGTGGTGCTTTCATGTGATACTTACATCATTCACAACAGTCTAGTGGTGCTTCAGGTGATACATACATCATTTACTACAATCTAGTTGTGTTTCCAGGTGATACGTACATCACTCATTACAGTCTATTGATGCTTCCATGTGATCTTACATCATGCATTACAGTCTAGTGGTGCTTCCACGTGATGCTTACATCATTCATTACAGTCTAGTGGTGCTTCCTGGTGATACTTACTTTATTCATTACAGTCTAGTGGTGCTTCCAGGTGATATTTACATCATTCATTACAGTCTAGTGGTGCTTCCAGGTGATACTTACATCATTCATTACAGTCTAGTGGTGCTTCCAGGTGATACTTACATCATTCATTACAGTCTAGTGGTGCTTCCAGGTGATACTTACATCATTCATTACAGTCTAGTGGTGCTTCCAGGTGATACTTACATCATTCATTACAGTCTAGTGATTCTTCCAGGTGATACTTACAGTCATTCGTTACAGTCTAGTGGTGCTTCCAGGTGATACTTACATCATTCGCTACAGTCTAGTGGTGCTTCCAGGTGATCTTACATCATTCATTACAGTCTAGGGGTGCTTCCAGGTGATACTTACATCATTCGCTACAGTCTATTGGTGCTTCCATTTGATACTTACATCATTCATTACAGTCTAGTGGTGCCTCAGGTGATATTTACATCATTCATTACAGTCTAGTTGTACCTCCAGGTGATATTTACATCATTCATTACAGTCTAGTGGTGCTTCTAGGTGATACTTACATCATTCATTACAGTCTAGTGGTGCTTCTAGGTGATACTTACATCATTCATTACAGTCTAGAGGTGCTTCCAGGTGATACTTACATAATTCATTACAGTCTAGTTGTGCTCCAAGTGATACTTACTTCATTCATTACAGTCCAGTGATTCTTCCAGGTGATACTTACAATCATTCGTTTCAGTCTAGTGGTGCTTCCAGGTGGTGCATACATCATTTGCTACAGTCTAGTGGTGCTTCCAGGTGATACTTACATCATTCGCTACAGTCTAGTGGTGCTTCCGGGTGATACATCATTCATTGCAGTCTAGTGCTGCTTCCAGGTGATACTTACATCATTCATAACAGTCTAGTGGTGCTTCCAAGTGATACTTACTTCATTCATTAGAGTCTAGTGGTGCTTCCAGGTGATACTTACGTACAGTCTAGTGATTCTTCCAGGTGATACTTACATCAGTCACTACAGTCTAGTCCGGCTTCCAGGTGATACGTATGTCATTCATTACAGTCTAATGGTGCTTCCAGGTGATACTTACATCATTCATTACAGTCTAGTGATGCTTGCAGGTGATACGTCATTTATTACAGTCTAGTGGTGCTTCTAGCGTATATTTACAATCATTCATTACAGTCTAGTGGTGCTTCCAGGTGCTACTTAGATCATTCACTAAAGTCTAGTGGTGCTTTCAGGTGATACTTACATCATTCACTACAGTCTAGTGGTGCTTCCATGTGATACATACATCATTCATTACAGTCTAGTGGTGCTTCCGTGTGATACTTGCATCATTCATTACAGTCTAGTGGTGCTTCCAGCCCTTCCTGCCGTTACATCCTTGGGATGCCTCTAGTGTGTCAAATATTGCTTGTTCATATTTGAGTTAATAATTACAAATCCATGATACATACAAGGTACTTGAAGATTTCATTTTAAAGTGTATACAATGCTAAACACAGATGTAATGATATTTAAGCTCTGTGTAGTGCAGCTAAATAGATCCATGCATTTATCCACAACCCCCTTTTTCACATTTTTACACATAGGGTTGGGGTGTCACTTCAACTGTGACAATCATCTAGAGCCAAAGATCACACCACTGAGTGGCTATACTGAATACTATTTGTTCACCATTTTTTGTATTGTAAAAATGTTTATATTTTTCTAATTATTTCTACAATCAAGTGACACAGATAAAACTGCTGAGTCTCATACTAAAACTCGTCACAGCTGTATGAAGAATATCTAGCTAGCAGTATGTGTCTTGCTTGAATGGTTACTGAAATACGATAAGGTGTTTATATGACATTGCAAGAATTAGTACTTGCTATGTTTATTGTGACTAAAGTGTGTAAAATCCGGTTCTAGGTTACTACATCGACAACGTAGAACACCGACATCCACTTCTTCGACACGAAAACACAGACACAGAAATAATCGAAACTGCAAATCACGGACATTTAACAGGTAAGGGGTTTAAATTTCGCTAATCATGCCTACCATAAGGACTAAGTAATACAATGATCGTAACACATGCATAACACTGCCACACTTACTAAAACATGGTAGGCATGATTAGCGAAATTTAAACCCCTTACCTGTTAAATGTCCAGTTTAAGACCTAGAATCAAATGAATGCAACCGCTGTAATGATTAATTTGTGCTGAATAATTTGCCACATAGAGGTTATCCTACATGGTTCCTATCAGACATTTTCTATGAAGTAAAAGTTAAAAGGAAATCAGGTATTTACAAACCGATCTTGGATAACTGTAGGGTGATATGGGGAAATACCGCCAATACTGGACTGGGTGACATGGTTCGGGAAGTGAGACTAACTTTAACAGGTTTTGAACAACCAATGAATATTAGAAATAAAAACTTTTCCCTCTCATTTACTTTCACTTATAGCCCTGTAGCATTAGACATTCAGAAAGCAATAAGAAAATATTAGTACTACTTGTCAATGGACAAGGATATATTCAGCAACATAGGTGAGTTCCGTATTATTACATTCAGACGGGGTTTCAATATGAAAAATTTATTAGAAACACCTCATAAAGCCAAAAAGAACAATGCAGGTACACATAAATGCGGAACGTGTAAATATTGTAGTTATATAGACAGTGGGAATTATTTTACAATTAGAAATGAGAAATTTCATATTCTTGAAATTTATAATTGTAATACAAGATCAGTTGTATACCTGGCCCAATGTCAACAATGTCCAGCATTTTATGTCGGTAAAACCGACCGTTGTTTAAGAGACAGAATTTATGAGCATCTATATGCAATTAACAAGAAGAAAACTGATAATGCTCTAGCAAGACATTGTGATCAAAATGCTGAACATTGTTTTAAATTTAAGATTATTTCTAAAATAGGCCAAAGTATAGAAAACAACTACAATAATAATAAAAAATATACAGATGACAGCTTTATTAAATTGCTGTTAGAAAGAAGTGAACTCAACTGGCAACTACGTCTAGAAGCTAACAATGAACCAGGACTGAATGAAACGTGTTCCATAGCATGTGTGCTTAAGCTAAGGAGCTTACTTAGATAGAAGGGTTTCACTTATGAATTAAGCTATAGAGTTTATATTATATATGAACATAAATAAATATAACATACTACTACAAGGGATTTTTTTCCCTAGTGGAAGCAAAAAAGTAAAAAGAACCATTTGAGAATGGAGCTACTTTCTTTGAAACCAAGCCCAACATTGTTTGCACATATTATTTCCTTGTGTTTCTTTTAACGCTGTACGAGTGACTGTATAGACTTAACATGACTGTTAATTAATCTATTAAATATAAATACTTTCACAGAGGTAACTTAGATAGATGGTCCATGGGAAAGATTGTCGTAACCTAACAGGACTTGCATGTGGCAGTAGACAAGCTAATTAGTAGCTAACACAGAAGTAGCGGGTGACCGTAGATTATAGTTCGTTTAGGTTTGCTGTTTAAACTGACCTTTAGTAGTTACAGTACTAATCTCACAAGCAGTGATGAATGAATAAAAATTTCTAGTTTAATACTCAGATCTCACTTACATTACTATAGAGATTATTGAAATAAGTTAAATTAGTTTATGACTCGATCTACACTAATATACTTTTTGCTAGTTACTGCACAGTACTAAACTTTATAATTAACTAGGAATTGAAACAAAAATTAAAAAAATGTGGGCTCAATATACAGATGCCATTCATGCTTATGCAGAGATCCTTGAAGAGAAGTTTCAATAGTATAGGGTTGCCGATTACACTAGTATCTGCTTGTTTATTAATGACAGCTCGTACTTACATATATATTTTTGAAAACTTGATTTAAAATATGAATAGAGTGTTGTTGGTTAGATCAGCATATTTTATGCACCTTTATGGACATATCCTAAATGTTTTAAATTATTTTATGTAGAAATTGCACTCATTTTTGAGCGAAGGTAAATATAGCTTTAAAAAACTTTTAAATGGTGAACAATGTGACCTGATAGGTCAATTCTAGAATGAGAAGTTATTTAAACATGATTTTAATGTTGATTTGTTGTCTGAAGAAGTCCGGATAGAATCTGAACGAAAAGCGCTTAACATTTCATGGTTTTGTTTTTTTTTATGTTTGCAGTTTTTCATCACTAGTACGTGCTAGTATTTTTTATACTGTTTTCTATTTTGTTTATGTGGTACTGGAAGTACTGGAAGTGTAAATAAACCTTTTGGAAGCACTACTGCCATTTCGGACTCAGTGCTTTTGTGTATTTTTATCCCCTGGGGGATGACAATACACCAGATGTACTATCCGTGCATCAACAGGATGGCTTTGGCATGAATTTATGTTTATTTTCATTACACGTAACAATGTGATTCCCTCCCAGACACACCTAAAATAAGGAACACTTTAGTGTGCCAAAATGGATATCATGGTCCAAAGATGATAAAGGAATCTAATCAGCTGAAACTCTTCACTTGTGCTCTTCTCAGCAATATAAAGATTTAGCATGTATTATATACAGATGTATGCAAGTATCTTTAGATGAATGAATATAACTATATTTAAGAAACATTTAGAAAAGGGTGTGAAAGACTATATTCAGCACATCCACACAGCTCACAGTAACACAGCCTAAAGGTAAGCAAGCACCTCAAGGTGGTCGCACCATTTCATTTAACACCTTGAAATGTAAAAAAAATAATGAGCTTGTAAAGCAGATTTAAAACAATCTAAAACCCTGAAAAAGATGATTGCTGAGAGAAAGCAATTCCAAAAATTGGGAAATGCAAAAAATCCAGTTACCAGAGATTTACTTTCAGAACTTCAAGCAACTGTTTTGTAACTTTGTAACCTACTAAAGATGTCAAACACGGAAGCAGGAAATTATAAGTCTGAATGTGGTTATGACTTACAATGTAGGACTTTATCAGCTATTCTTTACTCAACTGGAAGTTACAGTGGAAAATAGATGAGGGCCAAATGCTGTTGGTACTTGTAATAACAGCATCACTAGAACCTGCTGGTGTGGGTTGGGGTGAGAGAAGCATATTTCCATTCAGTGCTAGTGTGGGCAGAAGAGGTGGGGGTCTTTGGATCTGAGTGCTATGTACCAACAAGCCAGAAATACAGCTGCCATTGCAGTCTCCAAGGTGCAGGAGTGGGAGGAGTTTGGTGAGGTTATCAAAGTTCACTTTATGATAGCCTCAAAGAGATGAAATAAACTATCCAGTGACTTAGGATAGGGTGGTGGAGTATCACCCAGACTGTTCTCACCAAGGTTAGAAAATGCTGACCTCGGGTGGAAAGATTGTTATAGTGATACAGGGTATGTAAACTGAAAATAAGGTCCCTTGTGACCGAACAGCAATGGGCATGTAAGGAAATCCCCAAAGAATACCACTCCATGTTTTATTCCTTAGAATTGCTGATGAACATTTTCCTACAAAGAAAGATATAATAACAAAGAAGGTTTGAGCCAACAGCACAAACGGCAGCAGAGAATGTTGCTGTTCAATGCTGGAACATGATACTTGTTATTGTAATTTGAAGGCTATTATAACATCATAATAATCACAAAATATTCAGATTCACCCATAAGAAGAAATGACTTCTCACCTAGTCATTAGACAAACCTTGGTTTATGCTACTGGATTACACAAATAAAATTATATGCAACATTTGGGATAGTGCTACACAGACATATGGGTGTGAAGCTAGATGGCTTTAGGAAAGCATTCCATAATGACACATTATGCACTCCACCAATTGTATAATTTTATGTAAGAACTCGCATTAGTAAGGAAGGAAATACAGAATGGAAAATGATTTGTGCAGCATCAGAAGTTTGGGTAAAAAGTGAGTGGAGAGCAGGCTCTGCCTGTACAGTGTGTCCATTGTGAAGCTGATGACACAGACTCTGTGCATTTTGAAGCCGAGGGCACAGACTGTGTACATTGTGAAGCTGAGGGCACAGACTATGTACATTGGGAAGCTGAGGACACAGACTGTGTCCACTGTGAAGCTGAGGGCTCAGATTCTGTCACTGTGAAGCTGAGGATGCAGACTGTGTTCATCCTGAAGCTGAGGGTATAGATTGTGTACATTGTGAAGCTGAGGACTCAGGCTTTGTATGTTATGAAGTTGAGAACACAGACTGTATACATTGTGAAACTGAGGGCTCAAATTGAGTGCATTGTGAAGCTGAAGGCTTGAAGGCAGATTGGGTGAGGGCACATTTTGTGTATCATGTCAACCTGAGGACACAGACTGTCTACATTGTGAAGTTGAAAGCTCAGACTGTCTACATTGTGAAGCTGAGGACACTGTGTACATTGTGAAACTCAGGGCACAGACTGTGAGCATTCTGAACCTGTGTGCTCAAATTGTGCACATTGTAAAGCTGACAGTTCAGATTCTGTATATTCTGAAGCTGAGGACACATACTGTGTTCATTGTGAAACTGAGGGCTCGCATTGTGTACATTGTGAAGCTGATGGCTCAGATTCTGTAAATTAAGAAGTTGAGGACAAACTGCATATACATTCTGAAGCTGAGGACAAAGACTGTGTACATGGTAAAGCTGAGGACAGAAACTGTGTCCATTACAACGCTGAGGGCTCAGTTGTGTACATTGCGAAGCTGAGGACATAGACTGTGTATACTGTGAAGTTGAAGACACAGACTGTGTCTATTGTGAAACTGATGGCTCAGTTGTGTACACTGTGAAGCTGAGGACACAGACTGTGTACACTGTGAAGATTAGGACTTGGATTCTGTAAACTGTGAAGCTGGGGATTCAGATTGTGTCCATTATGAAGTTGAGGACACAAGCAGTGTACATTGTAAATATGAGGGCTCAGACTGTGCACATTTTGAAGCATAGGATATAGACTTTGTCCATTGTGAAGCTGTAAACACAGACTGTGTACATTGTGAAACTGAGGACATGGACTGTGCTCATTGTGAAGCTGAGGGCTTGGACTGTGAACGTTGTGAAGCTGAGCTCACAGACTGTGTACATTGTGAAGCTGGAGACACAGACTATGTCCATTATGAATATGAGGACACAGATTGTGCATTGTGAAGATGAGGACATAGACTGTGTACATTTTGAAGCTGAGGACACAGGCTGTGTCCGTTGTGAAACTGAGTATATAATGAAGCTGAGTCAGATTGTGTACATTGTGAAGCTGAGGACACAGACTGTGTACATTGTGAAGCTGATGGCACAGACTGTGCACTTTGTGAAGCTGAGGAGGCAGACAGTGTACTTTGTGAAGCTGATGTCACATACTATGTACATTGTGAAGCTGAGAACACAGACTGCATCCATTTTGAAGCTTATGGCTCAATTATACCCATTGAGAAGCTGAGGATACAAACTGTGTACATTCTGAAGTTGAGGATACAGACTGTGTCCATGTTGAAGCTGAGGGCTCAATTGTATACATTGACAAGTTGAGAAGACAGACCATGTACACTGTGAAAATGAAAACTCAAATTGTGTGCACTGAGAAGCTGAGGACACATATTGTGTACACTGTGAATATAAGAACTCACAATGTGCAAACTGTGAAGCTGGGGGCACAGATTGTGTCTGTTGTGAAGTTGAGCACACATTCTGTGTATATTGTGAAGAGGAGGAGTTAGACTGTGTATTGTGAAAATGAGAGCTCAGTCTGTGTACATTTTAAAGCTGAGGACACAGACTGTCTTTATTGTGAAGCTGAGGGCACAGTCTGTATTCATTGTGAAGTTGAGGACATATACTGTGTACACTGTGAAGCTGAGGGCTCAGATTGTGTACATTGTGAAGTTGAGGACAAAGATTGTGTCTGTTGTGAAGCTGAGGACATGGATTCTGCCCTTTGTGAAGGTGAGGACATAGCTTTTCTACATTGTGAAGCTCAGGACATAGACTGTGTCTGTTGTGGAGCTGAGTACATTGTGAAGCTGAGGGCTCAGACTGCATATATTGTGAAGCTCAGGGTACAGACTGTTTCCATTGTGAAGCTGAGGGTGCAGACTTTGTACATTATGAAGCTGAGGGCTCAGATTATGTACATTGTGTAGCTGAGGACACAGACTTTGTACATTGTGAAGTTGAGGAAACAGACTGAGTCCATTGTGAATCTGAGTACACAGATTATGTCCATTGTGAAGCTGGGGACATAGACTGTGCACATTCTGAAGCTGAGAATACTGGCAATGTGCATTGTGAAGCTGAGGATACAGATTGTGTACATTCTGAAGCTGGGCACACTGTGTACATTGTGAAGCTGTGAGCTAAAATTGTGTACATTGTGAAGCTGAGGACACAGACTGTTTAGATTATAAAACTAAGGGTTCAGATTGTGTACACTGCGAAGTTGAAGACAAATTGTGTGTACACTGAGAAGCTGAGGACAATGTGTATATTGTGAAACTTATGGCATGGACTGTGTACATTGTGAAGCTGATGGCTCAGATTGTCTACATTATGAAGCTGAGGACACTGTGTACATTGCGAAGCTCAGGGCACAGACGCTATTCATTGTGAAGCTATGGGCCAAAATTGTGTACATTGTGAAACTGACAGCACAGATTGTGTACATTGTGAAGCTGAGGACAAAGACTGTCTCCATTGTGCAGCTGCAGGCTCAGACTGTGTACATTGTGAAGTTCAGGGCACAGACTTTGTACACTGTGAACATGAGGACTCAGATTTTGTAAACTGTAAAGCTGAGGGCTGAGATTGTGTATATTGTAAAGTTGATGACACATTCTTTGTATAATGTGAAGCTGATGACACAGACTATGTACACTTTGAAGATGAGGACATGAACTGTTTCCATTATAAAGTTGAGGAGACAGACTGTGTTAATTGTGAAGATGAGGATATGAACTGTATACATTGTGAAGCTGATGGTTCAGATTTTGTACATTGTGAAGCTCAGGGCTCAGATTCTGTACATTCTGAAGCTGAGGGCAAACTGTGTATGCATGGTGAAGCTGAGAACACAGACTGTATACATTGTAAAGCTGATGATACAGATTGTGTCCATTGTGAAGCTGAGGACATAGATTGTGTACATTGTGAAGCTGATGACACAGACTATGTCCATTCTGAAGCTGAGTACATTGTGAAGCATAAGGCTCAGACCATGTACATTGTGAAGCTGAAGGCATAGTGTGTCCATTGTGAAGCTGATGACACAGAGTGTGTACATTTTGAAGCAATGGGCACAGACTGTGTACATTGTGAAGCTGATGACACAGACTGTGTCCATTGTGAAACTGAGGGCACAGATTCTGTTCATTGTGAAGCTGAGGGCTTAGATTCTGCCCATTGTGAAGCTGAGGATGCCAACTATGTCCATCCTGAAGCTGAGGGCATAGACTGTGTACATTGTGAAGCTGAGGGCTCAGATTGTGTATATTGTGAAATTGAGAACACAGACTGCATACATTGTGAAGCCTAGGGCTCAAATTGGGTACATTGTGAAGCTAAAGACACAGACTGTGTACATTCTAAAGCTGAAGATACAGACTGTCTCTATTGTGAAGCTGAGAGCACAGTCTGTATTCATTGTGAAGCTGAGGACACAGACTGTGTACACGGTGAAGCTGAGGGCTCAGATTGTGTACATTGTGAAGTTGAGGACAAAGATTGTGTCTGTTGTAAAGCTGAGGACATGGATTCTGTCCTTTGTGAAGGTAAGGACATAGATTTTCTACATTGTGAAGCTCAGGACAGAGACTGTGTCTATTGTGGAGCTGAGTACATTGTGAAGCTGAGGGCTCAGACTGCATATATTTTGAATCTCAGGGTACAGACTGTTTCCATTGTGAAGCTGAGGGCACAGACTTTGTACATTATGAAGTTGAGGAAACAGACTGAGTCCGTTGAGAAGTTGAGGACTCAGATTGTGTCCATTGTGAAGCTGAGGACATTGTGTACATTCTGAAGCTGAGAATACTGACAATGTCCATTGTCAAGCTGTGGATACAGACTGTGTACATTATGAAGCTGGGCACACAGACTGTGTACATTGTGAAGATGTGAGCTAAAATCATGTACGTTGTGAAGTTGAGGACACAGACTGTCTAGATTATGAAACTGAGGGCTCAGATTGTGTACACTGTGAAGTTGAAGACAAATTGTGTGCACACTGTGAAGCTGAGGACACTGTGTATAGTGTGAAGCTTATGGCATGGACTGTGTACATTGTGAAGCTGATGGCTCAGATTGTCTACATTGTGAAGATGAGGGCACTGTGTACATTGCAAAGCTCAGGGCACAGGCTGTTCATTTTGAAGCTATGGGCCCAGATTGTGTACATTGTGAAACTGACAGCACAGATTGTGTACATTGTGAAGCAGAGGAAAAAGACTGTCTCCATTGTGCAGCTGCAGGCTCAGACTGTGTACATTGTGAAGTTCAGGACACAGACTGTGTACACTTTGAACACGAGGACTCAGATTTTGTAAACTGTAAAGCTGAGGGCTGAGATTGTGTACATTGTAAAGTTGATGACACATTCTTTGTACAATGTGAAGCTGATGACGCAGACTGTGTACACTGTGAAGATGACATGGACTGTGTCCATTGTAAAGTTGAGGAGATAGACTGTGTTAATTGTGAAGCTGAGGATATGAACTGTATACATTGTGAAGCTGATGGTTCAGATTGTGTACATTGTGAAGCTCAGGGCTCAGAATCTGTACAGTCTGAAGCTGAGGGCACACTGTGTATACATGGTGAAGTTGAGAACACAGACTGTGTACATTGTAAAGCTGAGGACACAGATTGTGTCTATTGTGAAGCTGAGGACACAAACTGTGTACATTGTGAACCTGTGAGTTCAAGTTGTTTACATTTTAAAGATTACAGCTCAGATTATGTGTATTCTGAAGCTGAGGACACAAACTGTGTTTATTGTGAAGCTGAAAGCTCACATTCTATACATTATGAAGATGAGGACACACTGCATATACATTGTGAAGATGAGGACACAGACTGTGTACATTGTAAAGCTGAGGGCTGAGTTGTGTACATTGCAAAGCTGAGGACATAGACTGTGTACACTGTGAAGTTGAGGACACAGACAATGTCCATTGTGAAACTGATGACTCAGTTGTGTACATTGTGAAGCTGAGGACACAGACTTTGTACACTGTGCAAATGGGGACTCAGATTGTGTAAACTATGAAGCTGGGGATTCAGATTGTGTCCATTGTGAAGTTGACGACACATGTGGTGTACATTGTGAAGCATAGGACACAGACTTTGTCCATTGTGAAGCTGAGAATACACAGTGTGTACACTGTGAAAAAGAGGACACAGACTGTGCTCATTGTGAAGGTGAGGGCATGGACTGTGAACATTGTGAAGCTGAGGGCACACATTGTGTACATTGTGAAGCTGAGCACACAGACTGTGTAATTTGTGAAGCTGAAGACACATATTGTGTCCATTGTGAATCTGAGAACACAGATGGCGTTCTTTGTGAAGATGAGGACATAGATTGTGTGCCTTGTGAAGCTGAGGACACAGACTGTCCATTTTGAAATTGAGTACATTGGGAAACTGAGGGCTCAGATTGTGTACATTGTGAAGCTGAGGACTCTGACTGTGTACGTTGTGAAGCTGAGGTCACAGACTGTGTATATTGTGATGCTGAGGGCACAAGCTGCATCCATTTTGAAGCTTAGGGCTCAATTATGTACATTGAGATGCTAAAGGTACAGAATGTGTACAGAGTGAAGTTAATAACTCATTTTGTGAAAATGGTGAAGCCAGGGCTCAGATTGTATCCATTGTGAAGTTGAGCACACATTCTGTGTACATTGAGAAGCTGAGAACATAGACTATGTATACTGTGACAATGAGGACTCAAACTGTGTATATTGTGAAGCTGAAGATGCAGACTGTGTACATTGTGAAGCTGAGGACACAGACTGTGTCCATTGTGGATCTGACACTGCATATACATTGTGAAGCCGAGGACATAGACTGCGTGCATGGTAAAGCTGAGGACACAGACTATGTCCATTATGAAGCTGAGGGCTCAGTTGTGTACATTGTGAAGCTGAGGACACAGACTTTGTACACTGTGAAAATGAGGACTCAGATTGTGTAAACTGTGAAGCTGGGGATTCAGATTGTGTCCATTATGAAGTTGAGGACACATGCAGTGTACATTGTGAGGAGGCGGGTTCAGACTGTGCACATTTTGAAGCATAGGACACAGACTTTGTCCATTGTGAAGCTGAGAACACAGACTGTGTACATTGTAAAGCTGAAGACACAGATTGTGTCCATTGTGAAGCTGAGGACATAGATTGTGTACATTGTGAAGCTGAGGATACAGACTATGTCCATTCTGAAGCTGAGTACACTGTGAAGCTGAAGGCACAGAGTGTGTCCAGTGTGAAGCTGATGACACAGAGTGCGTACATTTTGAAGCAGTGGGCACAGACTGTGTACATTGTGAAGCTGATGACACAGACTATGTCCATTGTGAAGCTGAGGGCACCGATTCTTTCCATTGTGAAGCTGAGGGCTTAGATGCTGCCCATTGTGAAGCTGAGGATGCTGACTGTGTCCATCCTGAAGCTGAGGGCATAGATTGTAAAATTGTGAAGCTGAGGGCTCAGACTGTGTATGTTGTGAAGTTGAGAACACAGACTGCATGCATTATGAAGCCTAGGGCTCATACTGGGTACATTGTGAAGCTGAAGCCACAGATTGTGTACATTGTGAAGTTTAGGGCACATTTTATTTATGTTGAGAAGCTGAAGACACAGACTGTCTACATTGTGAAGTTGAAGGCACAGACTGCCTATATTGTGAAGCTAAAGACACTGTGTACATTGTGAAGCTCAGGGCACAGACTGTGTACATTGTAAACCTGTATGCTCAAATTGTGTACATTGTAAAGATGGCAGCTCAGATTCTGTATGTTCGGAAACTGAGGACACAGACTGTTCATTATGAACCTGAGGACTCGCATTATGTACATTATGAAGTTGAGGACTCACTGCGTATACATTGTGAAGCTGAGGACACAGACTGTCTACATGGCAAATCTGAGGACACAGACTGTGTCCATTATGAAGCTGAGGGCTCAGTTGTGTACATTGCAAAGCTGAGGAGAGATAGACTGTCTGCACTGTGAAGTTGAGGACACAGACTGTGTTCATTGCAAAACTGATAACTCAGTTGTTTACAGTGAAGCTCTGGACACAAACTTTGTATACTGTGAAAATGAGGACTCAGATTGTGTAAACTGTCAAGCTGGGGATTCAGATTGTGTCCATTGTGAAGTTGAGGACACATGCAGTATACATTGTGAAGATGAGGCCTCAGAATGTGCATAATTTGAAGCATAGGACACAGACTTTGTCTATTGTGAAGCTGAGAACACAGACTGTGTACATTGTGAAAAGTACAGTTGTGTACACTTACCATAAATGTAGATGTTTGAGTGTATTCACTGTTGCAGTCATTACATTTGGGTAATCTGCTGGCAGGTTGCCCTCAGTTGACCTGAATTCCAAAGTCTTGGGTCCTGCATCGGAGGCTGTCTCCTCTTCCATGACCTCAGGTCGTCAGGGGTATAAAACAAGCAGCCGATGCCATTTTCTTTAGTTTTTCTTGCCACAGATGTCAGGTGCCTCCAAAAAGGTAGCAAAAAAATATATATATATATAAACTATATATACATGCATCAATACAAAGTTTATCTTCATCTACCAGCAAATACACCACATAGGTCGTAGAAGATAGAGAAGGAAAGATAAACTCCAGAATGAAAGGGGGATGGCGGGTGGGTAACCTGGACTTCAACAGTGAATACACTCGAACATCTACATTTATGGTAAGTGTACACAACTGTACTATGTTCTTCATGTTTCACTGTTGCAATCATTACATTTGGGTAGAATCCCAAAGCTATGGATGGGAGGCTGGAGCTAAACAGCATTATGTGCGGCTATAAGGCCCTGCAGAACTGCAGTGGCAAAGCCTGCCCTGGACTTAGAGTAAAGAGGCAAATGATAATACTTTGTAAAGGTGTGAACAGAACTCCAAGTAGCAGCCTCTAGAATGTCTTTGGTTGGTACTCCTCTGAGAAAGGCTGCTGAAGTAGCTGCAGCTCTGGCGGAATGAAACCTAATGCCCTTGGGCACAGGTTTGCGATGGTGTAAATAGCAGAAACGAATGCAGTGGCTTATCCACTTTGAAATAGTCTGCTTTGAAATAGCCTTTCCTTCTGACCCTGCAGCATATGTCACTAGTAATTGCTCAGTTTTTCTTAGAGCTTTAGTCCTGCTCAAGTAGAATCTTAGCTGTCTGTGTACATCCAAGGAATGCAGAATTCTCTCCCCCTTGTTCTGCGGATTTGGATAAAAGGTTGGCAGATGAATAGTTTGGTTAAGAGCCACACTGGAAACCACCTTAGGCATAAATGAAGGATTGGTCCTCAGGGACACCCTGTCTGGGTAAAATATGATAAAAGGCTCGACAGCCATGAGGGCCTGTAGCTCTGAGACTCTTCTTGCTGAAGTAATTGCTTGTAGCAGAGCTGTTTTCCATGATAAGAACTTTATATCAGCAGTAACAGCTGGTTCAAATGGAGGTAGGGTGAGCTTTTCCAACACATAATTGAGGTCCCATGCAGGTATTGGTGATCTTCTAGGAGGCCTTAACATTTTGGCTCCTCTAAGATACTGCTTTAATAAAGGATGAGAAAAGATTGGTGGCTCAGTATTGTAATGAACCAAAATGGCAGAGGCATGGATTTTAATTGATGAAAAAGATAGGTCTTTGTCAAGTATCTCAGTCAAGTATTGTAATATCTGAGGAATATTTGGTTCTGCTGTGTCAGTTCCTTGTGCTTGATTCCAAGCACAGAATCTCTTCCATTTATCAGCATAAGATTTTCTAGTAGAAGGCCTTCGGGCTTCTAAAATGACATCTATCACAGCATTACTGAGAGGTGTTGTTTGTATAACTACATGATCAGCCATGCTGCCAGGTTCAATGTCTGGAGTTGATTGTGCAGGATCTGATTGTTTTGCTGGGACAGTAGTTGAGGTCTTTGAGGTAAGGTCCAAGCTGGGTATTGAGACAAGTTCCTTAGGACTGGGTACCAGTATTGGTGGGGCCAGTCCGGGGCAATTAGTATCATCTTTGGTTTCTCTTGGCTGACTTTTAGTAGGATCCTTGGAAGAAGAGGCAGAGGAGGAAAGGTGTAAACTGATAGGTTTTTCCAACTGAAGGATAGGGCGTCCACTTTCCATGCTTGTCTGTGATAAGTCCTTGTGCAGAATCTTTTCAATTGATAATTTTGAGGAGAGGCAAATAGATCTATGTCTGGACTCCCCCATTTCTTTGTTATCTTGCTGAAGACTTGTGGATCTAGTTTCCACTCATGAGGGTCCATAAGGTTTCTGCTTAAATCATTTGCCAGAGTATTTTCTTTTCCTGGCAGGAATTGAGCTTAAAGATGTATTTGCTAAGTCAAAGCTGTGTCCAACAGTGCCATGGCTAATCTGCAAAGGGGGTATGAGTGATTGCCCCCCTGCTTGTTTATATACCACATGACCGTGGTGTTGTCCATCTTTATCAGTAGTTGCCCTGGATGAAGTAAGTCCTTGAAGGCTGTCAGGACATTTTGAATAGCTAGCATCTTTTTTTGGTTGATATGTAGATGCATTTGTTTTGGGGTCCATATGCCCTGAATGCATCTTCCCGCCATGTGGGCCCCCATGCATAATCTGATGCATCTGTTGTTAAGGTTTGGCTGGCAGGGGGTAGAGTAAAGGCCCATCCCATGTTTTGGTGACATGCCTTTGCCCACCATAAAAACTCCTGTTGTAGGCAGGGAATGAGAGGGATCATTGTTTACAGACTGTGACAATGTTGACTCCATAAACATTTTAGGTACCATTGAAGTTTCCTCATATGCAGTCTTGCATATGGAATCAGTAGGATGCAGGATGCCATAAAGCCCAAAGCCTGCAGAGTTTGTCTTGCAGATAACTGGGTTTTTGTTGCCATCAGTTTGAAGTAAGTAGTCAGTTGCCTTTGTTTGTCTGGTGTGAGGTAAGCTATCTGGGCAGTTGTATTCAAGCTTTCACCCAGGAATGTTATCTTTTGAGAGGGTACCAGTTGTGATTTCTTTTCATTTATTGTGTACCCTAGGCATGTTGGAAGCCTTTTCACAAATGCCAGGTGTTGAAGAAGAATGTCCTTTTTCTCTGCTTGAATGAGACAGTCGTCCAAGTAAGGATATATTTGTATACTTCTTTGTCTGCAAAAAGCAATTACTGGTGCCAGGCACTTTGTAAAGACCCTGGGCACAGTAGATAAGCCAAAGGGCAGTGCAGAGAATTGGTAATGCATTAAGTCAGCCTTGAATCTGAGGTATCTTCTGCACAATTCCCTTATTGGAACATGCAGGTATGCCTCTTTTAGGTCTAATGTCACCAGCCATTCTTGCCCAGCATGGGCAGAAGCTGTGGCAAAGTCAGCATTTTGAATTTTGGGATGTCCAGGTATGTGTTCAACATTGATAAATCCAGTATTGGCCACCAGGCCTTGTCCTTTCTGGGTACCAAGAACAGTCTTGAGTAAAAACCTTGTCCTTTTCCCTGTTCTGGTACTGGTTGAATGGCCCCCATATTCATGAGGGACGTAACCTGTTTCTGTGCCTCTGCCCATTGATTTTTTGGCAGATCCGGCCAACCATTTGCCATTAGCAGAGTATGGAAATGGAATCTGTATCCCTGTGATACTATGTTTAGTACCCATTTGTCCTGGGTTATTAACTGCCAATTTTGAGCAAAAAGTGCAAATTTTCCCCCTAAGGGTGCTGCCAAAAGGTAAGTGCTTGGTGAAGGCAGAGGGAAGTTATTGGGACTGTTTTCTCTAGGTGTGCGCTTTATCTCCTCCAGATTTGGAGGTAGAAGCACCCCATTGCTTTGACCTGTAAGAATCTTGTGCCTGGTATCTGGAACCCTTTGGGCATCTGGATTTGCCCCTTTGAGCTCTGTCTGACACAGGAAAGGACCATTTTTTGTATGCCACTGTCTACTGAATCTTGGTGGCGGCACTTGTAAGAAGTCTTTTACAGTTTGCATAGACTTAGCTTTGTATTCCATTTTCTTTAAAACCTCTTCTGCCTTAATACCAAACAGCAAACCATGCTGTAAAGGTGCATCTAGCAATTTAGCTTTAACATGATCAGGAAAATTTTGCTCTTTTAGCCAGGCATGCCTCCTAATCACAGATCCAGTAACCGTGGCCCTAAGGAATCAAAACCACATTGCAAAGTATGCTTTCCAACTTGTTCAGCTGCATGCAATAATTCCTGCAATTCTTTATTTTCTGCACATTCAGAAATCAACATCATTTTCTGTTTCAGCAATCCCATAACATGTTGTTGATACTTGAGTATATGAAACTGGCAGTTTAAGGCCTTAATAGCCAAGGTTGTAGATGTATAAACCTTCTTTCCCCATCTATCCAGTGCCCTTGAATCTCTGTCAGAGGGGGTAGGATTTTTTGCTGTTGAGGCCTTAACTCCCTTTGGACCCTGTGAAAAAGTTTCAGGATCACCAGCAGGGTTTCTAAATAAAAATTTGTGAGTCAGGGACCCTGTAATATCTATCAGGCTTGCTGGGAGCCAGAGATAAGAAGTCCGGGGTCAAGCTTGACTGTGAAAACACATCATCCACAATGTCTAAAACAGGGGGTATGGCTAAAGGTCTGTGCTGAGGGAGAAGAAGGAAATCCCTGAGCCTCTTTTTTTTGATTCTGAGAAATATTGACTCTCCCAGTGAAAATGCTCCTTCAAAGATTGCAAAGTTTCTCAGAATGAATAATCTTCAGGAGGTGATGCAGATGTTATAGATTCCTCTGCATCAGAATCCTCATAGGGAGGTATAGATAATTCCTGATCAGGAGAGGGATCAGAAGAAATAGAAACCTGATCTGAAGATTCATAATCAGTGTCTTGCCTAGGCCTCTTATCAGGAGGGGGATGGGAACCCCTGATCAAGGTAATAATGTCTTCAGCCATTTTGATCATTTGTTTTTTTAGGCATAGCAGCCTGTGCACGTGGCTCATGCGTCGTTTTTTTAGATTTAGAGGTTGCTTTTGTCTTTGGTTTTGCAGCTGTCATTGGTTTGATATAAAAATGTTCTGGCCTGAATACACCCTCAGAAACCGGTGCCTGCTCAGCGGCTCTGGACCCATCCGAGGGAGATACATCCATGGGTCCAATACTTTGAGTATCTTGTGGTGTGCTGGACTCCACATGGGTCTAGGTAGGGGCCTGTGACTCAAAAGTAGTGGGTATCAGGGGCTGCAAAAGTGCCTCACTGAATACCGGCGAACCGGTGACTGGCTTAGGAGAAGCTTCATTGTCGGTTTTGGACCCCGACTGTCTGTCTCTGTCCTTTTCTTTGCATTTTTTATGTACTCTGGTAGTCAGATTGCTATCTGATGACATTTCTGGGTAGTTAAATCTGTTTCCAAAATACTTTGAGGCAAAAATATACCGACGCTTAATAGTGCGTTGGTTAAATCTAGCACAAAACTGACAGCCAGGCACATTGTGATCAGGGCCTAGGCAAGGAATAAAGTATAAATGGAAATCTTTATGAGGTATTTGCTTCCCACAAGTAATACAGTAATTAACTTTTTTTGACATCGGTATGGAGCAAGAAAAAAGTTTCCCCAATGGGGTACTTAGCTTTAGTGAAGACTTCGGTTCTGAAACTCAAACTTGAATATTTCAGGAGTCGGCCGACCGGCACTTGAGAAATGCTTCTGCTTCGGGCACTGCGCGGCAAGAATTACTGAAGAAAATGGCGTTGGCTGCTTGTTTTATACCCCTGATGACCTGACATCATGGACGAGGAGACAGCCACTGATGCAGGACCCAGGACTTTGGAATTCAGGCCGACTGAGGGCAACCTGCCAGCAGATTACCCGAATGTAATGACTGCAACAGTGAAACACGAAGAACATCTGAGGACACATACTGTGCTCATTTTGAAGCAGAGGACATGGATTGTGAACATTGTGAAGCTGAGGGCACATATTCTGTACATTGTGAAGCTGAGCACACAGACTGTGTAAATTGTGAAGATGAAGATACATACTGCTTCCATTGTGAATCTGAGGACACAGATGGGTGTTCTTTGTGAAGATGAGGACATAGATTGTGTACCTTGTGAAGCTAAAGACACAGACTGTCTATTCTGAAACTGAGCAAATTGTGAAACTGCGGGCTCAGATTGTGCACATTGTGAAGCTGTCACACTGAGTACATTGTGAAACTGAGGGCACAGACTGTGTATTTTATGAAGCTGATGAGACAGACTGTGTACTTTGTGAAGCTGAGGTCACAGACTGTGTATATTGTGAAACTGAGGGCACAACCTGCATCCAATTTGAAGCTCAGGGCTCAATTATGTACACTGAGAAGCTGAGAATACAGACTGTGTACACAGTGAATATAATAACTCTATTTGTGCAAATTGTGAAGCTGGGGCTCAGATTGTGTCCATTGTGAAGTTGAGCACACATTCTGTGTACATAGTGAAGCTGAGGACATAGACTATGTATACTGTGAAAATAAGGACTCAGACTGTGTACATTTTGAAGTTGAGGACACAGACTGTGTCCATTGTGAAGATGAGGGCTCAATTTTGTACACTGAGAAGCTGTGGACAGAAACTGTGTACACTGTGAAGATAATAACTCAAATTGTGTACAGTGAGAAGCTGAGGACACAAACTGTGTACAGTGTGAACCTGTGAACTCAAGTTGTGTACATTGTAAAGATGACAGCTCAGATTCTGTGTATTCTGAAGCTGAGGACACAAACTGTGTTCATTGTGAAGCTGAGAGCTCACATTCTGTACATTATGAAGTTGAGGCACATTTGCATATACATTGTGAAGCTGAGGACACAGACTGTGTACACTGTAAAGCTGAGGACACAGACTCTGTCCATTATGAAGCTGAGTGTTCAGTTGTGTACATTGCAAAGCTGAGGACATAGACTGTGTACACTGTGAAGTTGAGGACATGGACTGTGTCCATTGCAAAACTGATGGCTCAGTTGTGTACATTGTGAAGCTGAGTACACAGACTTTGTACACTGTGAAAATGAGGACTCAGATTGTGTAAACTATGAAGCTGGGGATTCAGATTGTGTCCATTGTGAAGTTGACAACACATGTCGTGTGCATTGTGAAGATGAGGGCTTAGACTGTGCACATTTTGAAGCATAGGACACAGACTTTGTCCATTGTGAGGCCGAGAACACACACTGTGTACACTGTGAAAAGGAGGACACAGGCTGTGCTCATTGTGAAGCTGATTGCATGGACTGTGAACATTGTGAAGCTGAGGGCACACATTGTGTACATTGTGAAGCTGAGCACACAGACTGTGTAAATTGTGAAGCTGAAGGCACATACTGTGATCATTGTGAATCTGAGGACACAGATGGTGTTCTTTGTGAAGATGAGGACATAGATTGTGTGCATTGTGAAGCTGAGGACACAGACTGTCCATTTTGAAACTGAGTACATTGTGAAACTGAGGGCTTAGATTGTGTACATTGTGAAGCTGAGGACACCGACTGTGTACATTGTGAAGCTGAGGTCACAGACTATGTATATTGTGAAACTGAGGGCACAAACTGCATCCATTTTGAAGCTTAGGACTCAAATATGTATATTGAGAAGCTGAGGACACAGAATGTGTACAGAGTGAAGATAACTCATTTTGTGAAAATTGTGAAGCTGGGGCTCAGATCGTATCCATTGTGAAGTTGAGCACACATTCTCTGTACATTGTGAAGCTGAGGACATAGACTATGCATACTGTGAAAATGAGAACTCAGACTGAGTACATTTTGATGCTGAAGACAGACTGTGTCCATTGTGAAGCTGAGGACACAGTCTGGCCTTGTGAAGTTAAGGACACAGACTGTGTACATTGTGAAGCTGAGGACACAGACTGTGTCCATTGTGGATCTGACACTGCACATACATTGTGAAGCTGAGGACATAGACTGTGTACATGGTAAAGCTGAGGACGCAGACTTTGTCCATTGCGAAACTGATGACTCAGTTGTGTACATTGTGAAGCTGAGGACACAGACTTTGTACACTGTGAAAATGAGGACTCAGATTGTGTAAACTGTGAAGCTGGGGATTCTGATTGTTTCCATTATGAAGCTGAGGACACATGCAGTGTACATGGTGAAGATGAGGGCTCTGACTGTGCACATTTTGAAGCATAGGACACAGACGTTTTCCATTGTGAAGCTGGGAACACAGACTGTGTACATTGTGAAACTGAGGAGATGGACTCTGCTCATTGTGAAGCTGAGGGCATAGACTGTGAACCTTGTAAAACTGAGGGCACACATTGTGTACATTGTGAGGCTGAGCACACAGACTGTGTAAATTGTGAAGCTGAAGGCACATACTGTGACCATTGTGAACTGAGGACACAGATGGTGTTCTTTGTGAAGATGAGGACATAGATTATGTGCATTCAGAAGCTGAGGACACAGACTGTCCATTCTGAAACTGAGTACATTGTGACACTGAGGGCTCAGATTGTGTACATTGTGAAGCTGAGGGCACAGACTGTGTACTTTGTGAAGCTGATGACACAGACTGTGTACATTCTGAAGATGAGGACACAGACTGTGTCCATTTAAAGATGAAAGCTCAATTGTGTACACTGAGAAGTTGAGGGCACAAACTGTGTACACTGTGAAGATGAGACCTCAAATTGTGTACATTGAGAAGCGGAGGACACAGACTGTGCACAGTGCAAAAATAAGAACTCATATTGTGCAAAAAGACACAGGTTGTCTTCATTGTGAAGTTGAGGACATAAGCTGTGTACATTCTGAAGCACAGAATACTGACAATGTCCATTGTGATTATGGACATTATGAAGCTGGGCAAACACATTGTGTAGATTGTGAAGCTGTGGTCTAAGACTCTGTACGTTTTGAAGCTGAGGAAACAGACTGTTTAGATTGTGAAGCTGAGGTCTCAGATTGTGTACACTGTGAAGATGAAGACACATTGTGTGTACATTGTGAAGCTGAGGATACAGACTGTATACATTGTGAATCTGAGGGCTCATATTTTCTACATTGTGCAGCTGAGGACACTGTGTACATTGTGAGCTTAGGGCATGCACTGTGTACATTGTGAAGCTGAGGGCACAGATTGTCTACATTGTGAAGCTGAGGATACTGTGTACATTGTGAAGCACAGGGCACAGAATGTGTTCATTGTGAAGCTGTGGGTCCAGATTGTGTAAATTGTGAAACTGACAGCTCAGATGTGTACATTATGAAGCTGAGGACAAAGACTGTATCCATTGTGCTGCTGTGAGCTCAGACTGTCTACATTGTGAAGCTCAAGACACAGAATGTGTACACTGAAGATGAGGACTCAAATTTTGTAAAGTGTAAAGCTGAGGGCTGAGACTGTGTACATTGTAAAGTTGAGGACACATTCTGTGTACATTATGAAGATGAGGACAACAGACTGTGTCTGTTGTGAAGCTGAGGGCTCAGACTATATACATTTTAAAGCTGATGACACATACTGTGTACACTGTGAAGATGAGAACATGGACTGCGTACATTGTAAAGCTCAGGCTCAGATTTTTTACATTCTGAAGTCGAGGGCACACTGTGTGTACATTGTAAAGTTGAGGACACAGAGTGTTTCCATTGTGAAGCTGATGACACAGACTGTGTACATTTTGAAGCTGCAGACACAGCCTGTGTACATTGTGATGCTGATGACACAGACTGTGTCCATTGTGAAGCTGAGCAATCAGACTGTGTACATCGTGAAGCTAAGGTCGTAGATTGTGTACATTGTGAAGCTGAGGGCTCAGGTAGTGTATGTTGTGATGTTGAGAAAACATACTGTATACATTGCGAAGTTGAGGACTCAAATTGGGTACATTGTGAAGCTGAGGACACACACTATTTCCATTATGAAGCTAAGTACATTGTGAAGCTGATGGCTCTGACTGTGACCATTGTGAAGCTGAGGGCACAGAGTGTGTCCATTGTGAAGCTGATGACATGGACTGTGTACATTGTGAAGCTGAAGACACAGACTCTGTACATTTTGAAGCTGCGGGCACAGATTCTGTACATTGTAAAGTTGAGAGCACAGATTCTGTCCATTGTCACAAGCTGAGGAATCACACTGTGTACATCCTAAAGCTAAGGGCATAGATTGTGTACATTGTGAAGCTGAGGGCTCAGGTAGTGTATGTTGTGATGCTGAGAACACAGACTGTATACATTGTGAAGGTGAGGGCTCAAATCGGGTACATTTGTGAAGCTGAAGCTTCAGACTGTGTACATTGTGAAGTTAAGGACACATTTTGTTTATGTTCTGAAGCTGAGGACTCAGGCTGTCTACACTGTGAAGTTGATGGTTCAGTATACATTGTGAAGCTGAGGACACTTTGTACATTGTGTAGCTCAGGCACAGACTGTGTACATTGTGAACTTGTGTGCTCAAATTGTGTACATTGTAAAGATGATGGCTCAGATTCTGTATATTCTGAAGGTGAGGACACAGACTGTGTTCATTGTGAAGCTGAGGGCAGAGTTGTTTACATTGCAAAGATGAGGACATAGACTGTGTACACTTTAAGATGAGGACTCAGATTGTGTAAACTGTGAAGCTGGGGATTCATATTGTATCCATTGTGAAGTTGACGTGGTGTACATTGTGAAGATGAGGGTTCTGACTGTGCACATTTTGAAGCATAGGATACAGACTTTGTCCATTGTGAAGCTGAGAACACAGACTGTGTACATTGTGAAACTGAGGACATGGACTGGGCTCATTGTGAAGCTGGGGACATGGACTTTGAACATTGCGAAGCTGAGGGCAGACATTCTGTACATTGTGAAGCTGAGCACACAGACTGTGTAAATTGTGAAGCTGAAGACACATACTGTGTCCAATGTGAAGCTGAGGACAAGAATGGTGTTCATTTTGCAGATGAGGATATAGATTGCATACCTTGTGAAGCTGGGGACACAGACTGTCCATTCTGAAACTGACATTGTAAAGCTGAGTGCTCAGATTGTGTACATTGTGAAGCTGAGGACACAGACTGTACAAATTGTGAAGCTGAGGGCACAAACTGTGTACATTTTGAAGCTGATGATACAAACTGTATCCATTTTGAATCTTAGGGCTCAATTATGTACATAGAAAAGCTGAGGACACAGAGAGGACACAGACTGTGTACACAGTGAAGATAATAACTCATTTGTGTAAATTGTGAAGCTGGGGCTCATATTGCATCCATTGTGAAGTTGAGCACACATTCTCTGTACATTGTGAAGTTGTGGACATAGACTGTGTATATTGTGAAAATGCGGACTCAGACTGTGTATATTGTGAAGCTGATGCACAGACTGTGTGCATTCTGAAGTTGAGGACACAGACTGTGTCTATTGTGAAGATGATGGCTGAATTGTGTACACTGAGAAGCTAAGGACACAAACTGTGTACACTGTGAAGATGAGAACTCAAAATGTGTACATTGAGAAGCTGAGGACACAGACTGTGTACAGTGTGAAAATAAGCACTCATATTGTGCACATTGTGAAGTTGGGGGCTCAGATGGCTTCTGTTGTGAAGTTGAGCACACATTCTGTGTATATTGTGAGGCTGAGCAGATAGACTGTGTATATTCTGAAAATTAGGTCTCAAAGACTGTCTACATTGTGAAGCTTAAGATGCAGCCTCTATACATTCTGAAGTTGAGGACACAGACTGTGTTCATTGTGAAGCTGAGGACACAGTCTGCATGCATTGTGAAATTAAGAACACCGACTGTGTACACTGTGAAGCTGAGGACACAGACTGTGTCCATTGTGGATCTGACACTGCATATACATTGTGAAGCTGAGGACATAGACTGCGTGCATGGTAAAGTTGAGGACACAGACTGTACCCATTATGAAATTGAGGGCTCAGTTCTGTACATTGGAAAGCTGAGGGCATAGACTGTGTACACTGTGAAGTTGAGGACACAGACTGTGTCCATTGCAAAACTGATGGCTCAGTTATGTACATTGTGAAGCTGAGGACTCAGACTTTGTACACTGTGAAAATGAGGACTCAAATTCTGTAAACTGTGAAGCTGGGGATTCAGATTGTGTCCATTATGAAGTTGAGGAGACAAACAGTATACATTGTAAAGATGAGGGCTTAGACTGTGCACATTTTGAAGCATAGGACACAGACTTTGTCCGTTGTGAAGCTGAGATCACAGACTGTACATTGTGAAACTGAGGACATGGATTGTGCTCATTGTGAAGCTGAGAGCATGGAATGTGAACGTTGTGAAGCTGAGGGCAAACATTGTATAGATTGTGAAGCTCAGCACACAGACTGTGTAAACTGTGAAGCTGAAGTCACATACTGTGTCTCTTGTGAATCTGAGGGCAGAGTTGTTTACAATGTAAAGCTGAGGCCATAGACTGTGTACACTGTGAAGATGAAGACTCAGATTGTGTAAACTGTGAAACTGGGGATTCAGATTGTATCCATTATGAAGTTGAGGACACAAGCAATATACATTGTAAAGACGAGAGCTCAGACTGTGCACATTTTGAAGCATAGGACACAGAATTTGTCCGTTGTGAAGCTGAGAACACAGACTGTGTTCATTGTGAAACTGAGGACATGGACTGTGCTCATTGTGAAGCTGAGGGCACACATTGTGTACATTGTGAAGCTCAGCACACAGACTGTGTAAATTGTGAAGCTGAAGGCACATACTGTGTCTCTTGTGAATCTGAGGACACAGATGGTGTTCTTTGTGAAGATGAGGACATATATTGTGTACCTTGTGAAGCTTAGGACACAGACTGTCCATTCTGAAACTAAGCACATTGTGAAACTGTGGGCTCAGACTCTGCACATTGTGAATCTGAGGACACAGACTGTGTACATTGTGAAGCTGAGGGCACAGACTGTGTACTTTGTGAAGCCAAGAAGACAGACAGTGTACTTTGTGAAGCTCAGGTCACAGACTGTGTATATTGTGAAGCTGAGGGCACAAACTGCGTCCATTTTGAAGCTTAGGGCTCAATTATGTACGAGAAGCTGAGGACACAGATTGTGTACACAGTGAATATAATTTATTTTGTGTAAATTGTGACACTGGGGCTCAGACTGCACCATTGTGAAGTTGAGCACACATTCTGTGTACATGGTCACGCTGAGGACGTAGACTATTTATACTGTTAAAATGAGAACTCAGACTGTGTACATTTTGAAGCTGAAGACACAGACTGTGTACATACTGAAGTTGAGGACACAGACTGTGTCCATTGTGAAGATGAGGACTCATTTGTGTACACTGAGAAGCTGAGGACATAAACTCTGTACACTGTGAAGATGAGAACTCAAATCGCATACACTGAGAAGCTGAGAACACAGCCTTTGTACAATGTGAACCTGTGTGCTCAAATTGTGTACATTGTAAAGATGAAAGCTCAGATGCTATATATTCTGAAGCTGAGGACACAGACTGTTCATTGTGAAGCTGAGGGCTCACATTCTGTACATTCTGAAGTTGAGGACACACTGCATATGCATTGTGAAGCAGAGGACACAGACTATGTACATGGTAAAGCTGAGGACACAGACTGTGTACATTATGAAGCTGAGGGCTCAGTTCTGTCCATTGTGAAGCTGAGGACATAGACTGAGTAGACTGTAAAGTTGAGGAGACAGACTGTACCCATTATGAAATTGAGGGCTCAGTTGTGTACATTGGGAAGCTGAGGACATAGACTGTGTACACTGTGAAGTTGAGGAGACAGACGGTGTCTATTTCGAAACTGATGACTTACTTGTGTATATTGTGAAGCTGAGGACACAGACTTCATACACTGTGAAAATGAGGACTCAAATTGTGTAAACTATGAAGCTGGGGATTCAGATTGTGTCCATTGTGAAGCTGACAACACGTGGTGTACATTGTGAAGATGAGGGTTGAGACTGTGCACATTTTGAAGCATAGGACACAGGCTTTGTCAATTGTGAAGCTGAGAACACATACTGTGTACATTGTGAAACGGAGGACACAGACTGTGCTCACTGTGAAGCTGAGGGCATGGACTGTGAACATTTTGAAGCTGAGGGTGCACATTGTGTGCATTTTGAAGCTGAGCACAGGCTGTGTAAATTGCGAAGCTGAAGACATAATGTGCCATTGTTAATCTGAGGACACAGATGGTGTTCTTTGTGAAGATGAGAACATAGATTGTGTACCTTGTGAAGCTGAAGACACAGACTGTGTACACTGTGAAGCTGAGGGCACAGACTGTGTACTTTGTGAAGCTGAGGAGACATACTGTGCACTTTGTGAAGCTGAGGTCACAGACTGTCCATATTGTGAAGCTGAGGGCACAGACTGCATCCATTTTGAAGCTTAGGGCTCAATTATGTACATTGAGAATCTGAGAACATGGGTTCCTATTAGAACCACGAACACCTGAAATTTCGAATGGTATATGGTCAACACCATATGATCGAAATTTCAAGCGTTCGAAAGTTAAACATAGAGGCGCCATTCGGTGCAGAATGGGATAATTTCCCTTTTCTGCACTGAAGTGTGATCTTGGAGTTGGTATATTTAAGTAGGGGGATGTGGGGGGTGCAGGGGAGCTTGCCCCCTGCCTGCAGGGTTAAGGTAAGTTTTTATTTGTTTTGTTTTATTATATATTCGAACTTTTAAACTTTGATCATATGTTGTCGAGCATACAGGATTCGAAGTTTAGAAAGTTCGAATATATAATATAGACCCTGAGAACGTAAATTGTGAAGCTGGGGCTCAGATTGTGTGTACATTGTGAAGCTGAGGACATAGACTATGCATATTGTGAAAACGAGGACTCAGACTGTGTACATTCTGAAGTAACAAATGCTTGGGTTTCTGTGTTGGGAATTTGACTAGAAGGCTAAAAGACAGGATAATAGAAAACAGGTTTGAGATTTGGAGAGGAGTATCAACTAACTCTTTGACTAACAACATTTGTGAAACTGATGATACATATCAGTTTAGCTTTAGAGCGATGCATGTAGTACATTCAAATGTTAGACAGGGAGACTTAACAAATAGTGTAGATATGAAAAAATATGAGTGGATTATTTATCTGGAAGCAGACAAGCATCCAGGTCTCAATAAATAAGTCACTTTGAAACCTGTTTTGAAATTTAAACAACAAAAAAATAAAGAAAAAGTGACTACGTACTATATATATGCTTTTGACTGCTACTCTGCTTTTAAAAGTCTAATTACTACTCTTAATTGCTCTTGTTGATAGGTTGCTGTGTCATGTGGTGTGTTTGAATGGTATTTAAAAATGCTGTTTTTATGGCTGTTTTATGTAAGATACTGAAGAAGGATAGTCGGTATCTGAAAGCTTTGTCATTTTATTAAAAGTTTTTGACGGTGTGGAGTATTACTTTTTTCTGCCTCAAGTTGCTTGGTTTGTATTCTCCACTTCACCACTGGCTCATCTTCTTCTGTGATTTACATTATAAAGATGACAGCTCAGATTCTGTATATTCTGAAGCTGAGGACATAGACTGTGTCCATTGTGAAGCTGTGGACGCAGTCTGCATGCATTGTGAAGTTAAGGACACAGATTGTGTACTTTGTGAAGCTGAGGACATAGACTGTGTCCATTGTGGACCTGAGGACACATATTCTGTTCATTGTGAAGATGAGGGCATAGATTGTGTATATTATAAAGCTCTGGACACAGACTGTGTCCATTGTGAAGCTGAGTACATTGTGAAGCTGAGAGCTCAGGCTGTGCACATAGTGAAGCTAAGGACACAGACTGTGTCCATTGTGAAGCTGAGGACACAGTCTGTATTCATTGTGAAGTTAAGGACACAGACTGTATACATTGTGAAGCTGAGGGCTCAGATTGTGTACATTGTGAAGTTGAGGACAAAGATTGTGTCCATTGTGAAGCTGAGGACACATAGTCTGTCCTTTGTGCAGCTGAGGACATAGATTTTGTACATTGTGAACGTCAGGATAAAGACTGCATCTATTGTGAAGCTGAGTACATTGTGAAGCTGAGAGCTCAGATTGCATATATTGTGAAGCTCAAGGTGAAGACTGTGTCCATTATGAAGCTGAGTGCACAGACTTTGTACATCGTGAAGCTGAGGACTCAGATTGTGTAGTCCATTGTGAAGCTGAGGACACATGCTGTGTCCATTGTGAAGTTGAGGACATAGACTGTGTACATTTTGAAGATGAGAATACTGACAATGACCATTGTGAAGCTGAGGATACAGAATGTGTACATTATGAAACTGGGCAAACAGATTGTGTAGATTGTGAAGCTGTGGGATAAGAATGTGTACGTTTTGAAGCTGAGGAAACTGACTGTCTAGATTGTGAAGCTGAGGGCTCAGATTTTGTACACTGTGAAGATGAAGACACAGTGTGTGTACATTGTGAAGCTAAGGACACAGACTGTATACATTGTGAAGCTGAGGGCTCATATTGTCTACATTGTGAAGCTTAGTATACTATGTACATCGTGAAACGCAGGGCACAAAATGTGTTCATTGTGAAACTGTGGGCCCAGATTGTGTACATTGTGAAACTGACAGCTCAGATGTGTACATTATGAAGCTGAGGCAAACACTGTGTCCATTGTGCAGCTCTGAGCTCAGACTGTCTACATTGTGAAGCTCAGGACACAGAATGTGTACACTGTGAAGATGAGGACACAAACTGTGTCCATTGTGGATCTGGAGAAACAGATTCTGTTAATTGCAAAGATGAGGGCATGGATTGTGTACATTGTGAAGCTGAGTACATTGTGAAGTGAGGGCTCAGACTGTGTACATTGTGAAGCTGAGGACACAGAGTGTATACATTGTGAAGCTGAAGGCACAGACTATGTACTTTGTAAAACTGAGGAGATAGACTGTGTACTTTGTAAAACTGATGACACAGACTGTGTACATTCTGAAGCTGAGGACAGAGATTGTGTCCATGTTGAGGCTGAGGGCTCAATGGTGTACATTGAGAAGCTGAAAACACAGACTGTGTACACTGTGAAGATGAGAACTCAAATTGTGTGCATTGAGAAGATGAGGACACAGACAGTGTACACCGTTATGATATTGTGCAAATTGTGAAGCTGGGGCTCAGGTTGTGTCTGTTGTGAAGTTGAGCACACATCCTGTCTACACTGTGAAGATGAGGAGATAGACTGTGTATATTGTGAAAATGAGAGCTCAGGCTGTGTACAATGTGAAGCTGAAGACACAGACTATGTACATTCTAAAGCTGAGGACATAGACTGTGTCTATTGTGAAGCTGAGGGCTCAGATTGTGTACATTGTGAAGCTGAGGACAAAGACTGTGTCTGTTGTGAAGCTGAGGACACAGATTCTATCCTTTGACGCTAAGGACAAATATTTTGTATATTGTAAAGCTCAGGACACAGACTGCATCTTTTCTGAAGCTGAGTACATTGTGAAGCTAAGGGCTCAGATTGTATACATTGTGAAGCTCAGGGTGCAGACTGTGAGCATTCTGAAGCTGAGGGCACATACATTGTACATTGTGAAGCTGAGGGCACAGATTGTGTACATTGTGAAATTGAGGAAACAGACTGAGTCCATTGTGAAGCTGAGGACACAAATTGTCCATTGTGATGCTGATGACATAAACTGTGTACATACTGAAGCTGAGAATACTGACAATGTCCATTGTGAAGCTGAAGGTACAGATTGTGTAAATTATGAAGCTGGGCACACAGGTTGTGGACATTGTGAAGCTGTGGGCTAAGATTGTGTACGTTGTGAAGCTGAGGACACAGACTGTCTAGATTGTAAAGCTGAGGGCTCTGATTGTGTACACTGCGATGTTGAAGACACATTGTGTGTACATTGTGAAGCTGAGGACACAGGCTATATACATTGTGAAGCTGAGGACACAGACTGTGTCCATTGTGAAGCTGAGTGCTCAGACTGTGAGGGCACAGACAGTGTCCATTCTGAAGCTGAGGTCATAGACTGTGTCTATTTTGAAGCTGAGGATACAGCTTGTGTACATTGTGAAACTGAGAGCTCAGATTGTGTACATTGTGAAGTTGAGAGCACATTGTGTTATTATGTAGCTCAGGACACAGACTGTGTACACAGTGAAAGTAAGGACTCAGATTGTGCAAACTTAGCAGCTGAGGACTCAGATTGTGTACATTGTGAAGGTGAGGACAGATTGTGTGTAAGTTGTGAGCTGAAGAGACAGACTGTGTACATTGTGAAGCTGAGGACTCAGATTCTGTATATTGTGAAGCTGAGAACACAGAATCTGTACATTGTGAAAATATGCATTCCAACTGTATACATTGTGAAGCTGAGGACAATGATTGTGTGCATTGTAAAGCTAAGGACACAAACTGTGTACATTGTGAAGCTGAGGATACAGACTGTGTACATTGTGAAGATTATGGCTTAGATTTTGAGGCTGCGGGCTCAGGCTGAGTACATTGTGAAGTTGATGACACAGACTGTATGCATTGTTTAGCCAAGGGTATGGATAGTGTCTGTTGTGAAGCTGAAGACACACACACTCTGTTCAATGTGAAGCTGAGTGCTCAGATTGTGATTATACAGACTGTATCCATTGTGAAGTTGAGGTCACTGACTGTGCGCATTTTGAAGCTGAGGACAGAGATTGTGTACATTGTGAAGCTGAGGAAACATTGTGTGTATTGTGAAGCTCAGGAGGCAGACTGTGGTCATGGTGAAGCTAAGGATTGTGCAAATTGTAAAGCTGAGAACAAGGATCCTATGCATTGTGAAGGTGAGGACACAGACTGTGTACATAGTGAAGCTGATGGCTCAGGCTGAGTACATAGGTTCATAGGTTTATAGGTGTGTACTAGGCTAATGGCCCTGGAGCCTTTACAAGCCTAGCCCATAGGATTACCCTGGCATCATGCCACCCAACCTTAGTTCCTAGTGCCTCTGTTGAGTAGAGCCACTAGAGTGATCCCTGACATGAATTTTCTATTTCCCATCCACTCATCAAGATTTCTCTTGAAAAGGGCCAGTGAGGTGCTCTGCTTGACATCTATGAGAAGTCTATTCCATAGCATGGGCAGTCTCTGGGTTATGACCCTGTCCCTCCAGCATGTCTGTTGATTGTGGTAATGAGGTTGCGGTCTCTGGAGTGTGTGGTGTGGAGCGATTGGGATTTCTTTAGATGTAGCATTTCTAACAGCTGGGTCAGACATGGTATTGTAAGTCAAGCAGAGATTGCCTCTAAGTAGACTATATGAGACAGAGAATAGTTGGAGTTTTTTGAGTGTTTAAGGCCTAGGATCCTCTTTGTGAGGTACTTTTGCGGCCTCTCCAGTTGTTGCAGATGTCTAGTGAAGTACATGCCAAATGGGGCATTGTACTCGATGATTGGCCTAATGAGGGAAGAGTAAAGGGAGACAATGACCTCTTTCTTCCTGGATGCAAAACCCTTTGTAATGAGAAGTGCCACATAAAAGGACTTTCTGACTACAATGGCAATGTGGTGGTCAAAAGAGAGGTGGCTGTCAACCTGTATTCCCAGATCTCTTATAATGCCTTCTGTGTTCAGTGGACTACCATCAATGTGGTAATTCAAGGGAACTGGGTTTTTCCCAAAGGGGACGAAGACACATTTTTGGCACTGAGCTTAAGGCCATGG
This sequence comes from Protopterus annectens, assembly GCF_019279795.1. Taxonomy (NCBI): domain Eukaryota; kingdom Metazoa; phylum Chordata; order Ceratodontiformes; family Protopteridae; genus Protopterus; species Protopterus annectens. The sequence continues at coordinate 330,414,516 of NC_056744.1, read as the reverse complement.
TTCTGACATCAGTCATTGGTCTCATTGAGGCCTTTCTGCAGGATGTCAGCATCACTTGGGGAGTTAATAATAGCTTCTAAATTGCAGTCATCTGTGAACTTTGTCAGCCAGAGTCCCTTCATGTTGGCCTGGACTTCAGAGATGTAGATACCAAACAGGAGAGGACCCAGGACTGAACCCTGTGGGACTCTACTCATGACTGGTGGCAGTCTGATTTGGAGTCAGCTACTTTCACACTGTGGGTTCTATCTGTGAGCTAGTTTGCAACCCACCTAGTGATATAGGGGTTGATGCCTAGCTTAGTAAGTTTTTCTATGCTTCCTGAATGGTATCAAAGGCCTTGGCCAGCTCAAGGTAGGCTGTATGAACCACATTACCTTAATCCACAGTTCTGGTGACTGACTCAAAGAAGTCGACCAAGTTGAACAGGCATGATCTACCCTTCACAAAACCAAACTGTGTAGGATCCAGAGTTTGGAGATTCCCTATATCCTTGTTTATTATGTCCATGATGATGCATTCCATAGCTTTGCACATTAGACTCATCAGGCTAATGGAGCAATAGTTCCCGGGGTCTGTAGTTGCTCCTCCTTTGTGGAGAGGGATGACTATAACAGTGCGACATTTGGTAGGGACAAAGCCTGAGGTGAGGCTGTGATTGAATAGGGCACACAGGTGAGGTGCCAGTTCACTCTGTTGTTCATGTAGAACACAGCCAGGGATACTGTCAGGTCCCATAGAACCTGTATTCTTAGCCTTGGACAGTGCTGTTTTAACCTTTGCAGCATTAATTCTGGGTGCCTGGCAATCTACTGGTATTTTGATTGGTCCTTTGGGGGGGTAAAGTTAGCACTGAATCTGTCGACCAGTATATTTGCAATATCTGTTGGCTCGGTATAGGAGGTACCATTGTGCAGTAGCTCAGAGCAAATCTGGATATTGCCATGGAGATTCTTTACATAACTATAGAAGGCCTTGTGGTTGTCTTTACTATCTGCTGCAATTCTGGTTTCATAGCTAGCTTTAGAGGATTTGATGAGGGATCTTAACCTTTTGTTGAGGCTGATAAGGGAGTTTTTCCAGTCTTCGGACTTCACGTTATTCCGCATCAGTTTCCTCCTTCTGTTGTAGTGTTTGTTTATGGCAGGGGACTACCAGATTGCCTTCCCTTTTTTTGAGGAGACCGTCTTAGTTCTATTGGGTATGGCGAGATCCATGCATTTGTGTACACGTTCGTACAGTGCATTTGTGTATGATTTGGTGGTCATGCAACTATTCTCCATTTGCATGGATGCCATAAAGTTAGCCACCTCTGTTTTTAGGAGTCCAAAGTTAGCTTTGGAGAAGTTTTTCATGGTGGTTACCTTTGTTGGGGGGGGGGGGTGGGAGGGATGTGGATTTCTAAGTTGATTAGCTTGTGATTGGATCTAACCAGGGAGGAGTTGACTATTGGTATAGAGCAACGGTCACCCATGTTAGTAATAGCCAGGTCAAGGATGTTGCTACCTCTGGTGGGGGTAAGAATGAGCTGGTCCAGGGCATTGGAATTAATGAATTCCAGAAAGCGTTGGGCAAGTGTATTGGTACATGTATAGTTTTCCCAGGTAATGGAGGGGTAGTTGAAGTTGCCCAGTATGAGAGTGTTAGGTTGGACCTTAATATTCTCCTGGGTGCTTAGGAATGTGGAGTGTGAATCTTGGGACATGGTTTGGGACCTATAACAGGCGTTATGTTGGGCTACCAATATAGAGGTGTGCACATTCTTTATGAATATGGAAATACCACTGCCTTTGGAGCTTCAGTCCAAGTTCTGGGGCCGAAAGGTGTGGAATGAGTTGCAGCCTGGTAGTGCAGGGGTGCTTTCTGCTGCCTTGAACCAGGTCTCTGTTACAGCCCAAACATCAATGTTTTCCATTTTAAGGAGTACTTCGATTGAGTGCATTTGAGATTTAGACTTCTAGTCTTTTGCAGCATGACCCTCAAATTACATTTGTTTGTAACTGTTATGGTGGTAATTTGGTCTTTGGAACACCATCTAAAAATGGCACTATGGATCGAAACGAACTTGAAAAAGGAAGCCTGCAAGACGATAAACCTCAGCAGATGCACCAATTCCAGACACAGTGATGCTGAAAAACTGCAAGTTAAAATTTTATTTTAAGCTCAACAAAAATATGCTTTTCGTCAGTGAACCACACCAACTTCATCAGAAAAATAAACAACACATTCAGCTTACACCTTAATAAAAAGCTCATAAATCACATGACTACTTAGCAATTAAGCCAATACATTCACAACACCTGCTCAAACCCTTCCCTGAGGACTCAACCTTACTGCACAAGCAGTAAAAGGAATATCCATACATTTGTAAGCCATGCTGAAATAGATAAAAAAATAGGTGAAGAAATTAAAATGGATGCAATCTACAAAAATAAATACAATAAAATTACCTAAACAAACTTCTTAATTTTAAAATACAAGAAATGGATAACATTCCATTTAAACCTGGATAATGATAAGCTTCTAGTTTTAGCTGCCAAATTAATTCCTTTTGTTCTAAAAGTAACATATCTGGACCCCCCCCCCCCCCATTGGAAGGAACTACCTGATCAATGACTGAAAAAGTAAATTCATGAACACCTTTATGCCATCAAAAAAGAGAAGATGGAGAATGCGCTTGCCAGGCATGTTACGGAATACCCGGGTCATGAATTTACTTTTTCAGTCATTGATCAGGACACAAATTGTGTACATGGTGAAGCTAAGGACTCAGATTGTGCAAATTGTGAAGCAGAGTGCTCAGACTGTGGACATTGTGAAGGTGAGGACACATTGTGTGTAAGTTGTGACACTGAAGAGACAGACTGTGTACATTGTGAAGCTGAGGACTCAGATTCTGTGTATTGTAAAGCTGAGAACACAGATTCTGTACATTGTGAAAATGAGGATTCTGACTGTATATATTGTGAAGCTGAGGACAAAGATCATGTGCATTGTAAAGCTGTGGACAAAGACTGTATACATTGTGAAGCTGAGGACACTGATTGTGTACATTGCAAAGCTCAGAACTCAGATTGTGTACATTGTAAAGCTGAGGATACAGACTGTGCACACTGTGAAGAAGAGGGCTCAGATTTTGTACAATGTAAAGTTGAGGGCACAGACCATGTCTCTTGTGAAGCTGAGGGCACAGACTGTGTCCATTGTGAAGCTGTGGGCACTGACTGTGTATATCAGGAAGCTGAGGGCTGAAATTGTGTCCATTGTGAAGCTCAGGAAACAGACTGTGTACATTGTGAAGCTGGGAGCTGAGGCAGAGTACATTGTAAAGTTGATGACACAGACTGTGTAGATTGTGAAGCCAAGGACATGGACTGTGTCTGTTGTGAAGCTGAGGATGCACACTGTGTTCATTGTGAAGCTGAGTGCTCAGATTGTGATTATACAGACTGTATCCATTGTGAAGCTGAAGTCACTGACTGTGTCCATTTTAAAGCTGAGGACACAGATTGTGTGCATTGTGAAGTTGAGGACACATTGTGTGTATTGTGAAGCTCAGGAGGTAGACTGTTGTCATGGTGAAGCTAAGGACTCAGATTTTGCAAATTGTGAAGCTGAGAACACAGATCGTGTACATTGTGAAAATGAGGACACATTGTATAATGTGAAGTTAAGGACACAGACTGTGTACATAGTGAAGCTGAGGGCTCGGGCTGAGCACATTGTGAAGTTCATGACACAGACTGCATACATTGTGAAGCCAAGGACATGGAATGTGCCTGTTGTAAAACTGAGGACACAGACTGTGTTCATTGTAAAGCTGAGGACACAAACTGTGTCCATTGTAAAGCTGAGTGCTCAGATTGTGAGGACGCGCAATGTGTCCATTGTGAAGCTGAGGTCACACACTGTGTCTATTTTGAAGTTGAGAACAAATATTGTGTACATTGTGAAGCTGAGGGCTCAGATTGTGTACATTGTGAAGTTGAGGGCGCATTGTGTGTATTGTGAAGCTCAGGACACAGACTGAGTACATGGTGAAGCTAAGGACTCAGATTGTGCAAATTGTGAAGTTGAGGGCTCAGACTGTGTACATTGTGAAGGTGAGGGCACATTGTGTGTAAGTTGTGAAGCTGAAGAGACAGATTGTGTACATTGTGAAGATGAGGATACAGACTGTGTACATTGTGAAGTTGAGGGCTCAGATTGTGTACAATGTAAAGCTGAGGACACAGACCATGTTTATTGTGAAGCTGAGGGCACAGACTCTGTACAACAGGAAGCTGAGGGCTGAGATTGTGTCCATTACAAAGCTCAGAACACAGACTGTGTACATTGTGAAGCTGAGGGCACAGACTGTGTCCTTTATGAAGCTGAGTGCTCAGATTGTGTGCTTTAACTCAGAACTCAGATTGTGTCCATTGTGAAGCTCAGGGCACAGGCTTTATAGCTTGTGAAGCTGAGGATTCAGATTGTGTACATTGTGATGCTGGGGATTCAGATTGTGTACAGTGTGAAGCTGAGGACACAGGCTGTATACATTGTGAAGATGAGGGCTGAGACTCTCTAGAGTGTGAAGATGAAGGCTCAGATTATGTACATTGTGAAGTTGAGGACACAGATCATATATATTGTGAAGGTGAGGACACAGACTCTCTACATTTTGAAGAAAAGGACTGAGAGGACAGACTTTGTACCTTGTGAAGCCTAGGGCTCAGATTGTGTACATTGTCAAGGTGAAAACACAAGCTTTGTAAATTGTAAAGCTAAAGGCACAGACTGTGTTCATTGTGCAGCAGAAGACACAGACTGTGTTCATTGTGAAGCTGAGGACACAGACTGTATACATAGAGAAGCTGAGGGGACTGTCTGTGTAGATTGTGAAGTGGAGGGATCCTATTTTGTACATTGTTAAGCTGAGGATACAGACTGTGTCAATTGTGAAGCTGAGGACACAGACTGTGGTCATCTTGAAACTGAAGACACAGACTGTCTATATTTTGAAACTGAGAGCTCAGATTGTGTACATTGAGAGGATGGGGGCTCATATTGCATACATTGTGAAGCTGAGGACACATACAGCATACATTGTGAAGCCAAGGAATCACATTGTGAACATTGTGAAGCTGAGGACACAGATTGTGTACATTATGAAGATGAGGACACCGAGTGTGTACATTGTGAAGTTGAGGATATAGTCTGCATACATTGTGAAGATGAAGGCTCAGATTGTGTACAATGTAAAGCTGAGGACACAGACCAAGTCTATTGTGAAGCTAAGGTCACAGACTGTGTCCATTGTGAAGCTGTGGGCACTGACTGTGTACATAAGGAAGCTGAGGGCTGAGATTGTGTCATTATAAAGCTCATGACACAGACTGTGTACATTGTGAAGCTGGGGGCTCAGGCTGAGTACATTGTGAAGTTGATGACACAGACTTTGTGCATTGTTTAGCCAACGACATGGACAGTGTGTGTTGTGAAGCTGAGGGCACACACTGTATTCATTGTGATGCTGAGTGCTCAGATTGTGATTATACAGACTGTATCCATTGTGAAGCTGAGGTCACTGACTGTGTCTATTTTGAAGCTGATGACACAGATTGAGTACATTGTGAAGTTGAGGGCTCAGATGGTGTACATTGTGAAGCTGAGGAAACATTGTGTGTATTGTGAAACTCAGGAGGCAGACTGTGGTCATGGTGAAGCTAAGGACTTAGATTCAGCAAATTGTGAAGCTGAGGGCTCAGATTGTGTACATTGTGAAGGTGAGGACACATTGTTTGTAAGTTGTGATGCTGAAGAGACTGTGTACATTGTGAAGTTGAGAACAAAGATTGTGTCCATTGTGAAGCTGAGGACACAGATTCTGTCCTTTGTGAAGCTGAGGACATAGATTTTGTACATTGTAAAGCTCAGGACACAGACTGCGTCTATTCTGAAGCTGAGTACATTGTGAAGCTGAGGGCTCAGATTGCATACATTGTGAAGCTCAAGGTGCAGGCTGTGACCATTATAAGCTGAGGGCACATGCTTTATGCATTGTGAAGTTGGGGGCTCAGATTGTGTCAATTGTGAAGCTGAGGACACAGACTGTGTACATTGTGAAATTGAGGAAACAGACTGAGTCCATTGTGAAGCTGAGGACACAGATTGTGTCCATTGCGATGTTGAGGGCATAGACTGTGTACATTCTGAAGCTAGGCACACAGGTTGTGTACATTGTGAAGCTGTGTGCTAAGATTATGTACATTGTGAAGCTGAGAACACAGAATGCCTAGATTGTGAAGCTGAGGCCTCTGATTGTATACACTGTGAAGTTGAAGACACATTGTGTGTACATTGTGAAGCTGAGGACACAGACTGTATATATTGTGAAGCTGAGGAAACAGACTGTGTCCATTGTAAAGCTGAGTGCTCAGACTGTGTCTATTTTGAAGTTGAGGACACAGATTGTGTACATTGTGAAGCTGAGGGCTCAGATTGTGTATATTGTGAAGGTGAGGACACAATGTGTGTAAGTTGTGAAGCTGAAGAGACAGACTGTGTACATTGTGAAGCTGAGGACTCAGATTCTGTATATTGTGAAGCTGAGAACACAGATTCTGTATATTGTAAAACTGTGGATGCCAACTGTATACATTGTGAAGCCGAGGACACAGATTGTGTGCATTGCAAAACTGAGGACACAGACTGTGTACATTGTGAAGCTGAGGAGACAGATTGCGTACATTGCAAAGCTGAGAACTCAGATTTTGTACATTGTGAAGCTGAGGACACAGATTATGTACATTGTGAAAATGAGGACACAGTCTGTATACATTGTGAAGCTGAGGATACAGATTCTGTACATTGTGAAGATGAGTGCTCAGATTGTGATTATACATACTGTATCCATTGTGAAGCTGAGGTCACTGACTGTGTCCATTTTGAAGCTGAGAACACAGATTGTGTATATTATGAAGGTAAGGACACATTATGTGTATTGTGAAGCTCAGGAGGCAGACTGTGAGTCATGGTGAAGCTAAGGATTGTGCAAATTATGAAGCTAAGAACATGGATCCTGTACATTGTGAAGGTGAGGACACATTGTACATTGTGAAGTTGATGACACTGACTGTGTACATTGTGAAGCCAAGGACATAGACTGTGTCTGTTATGAAGCTGTGGACACAGACTGTGTCCATTGTGATGCTGAGTGCTCAGATTTTGAGGACATGGACTATGTCCATTGTGAAGCGGAGGTCACATACTGTGTCTTTTTTGAAGCTGAGGACACAGATTATGTACATTGTGAAGATCTCAGATTGTGTACATTGCGAAGTTGAGGGCACATTGTGTGTATTGTGAAGCTCAGGACACAAACCGTGTACATGGTGAAGCTAAGGACTCAGAGTGTGCAAATTGTGAAGCAGAGGGCTCAGACTGTGTACATTGTGAAGGTGAGGACAAACTGTATGTAAGTTGTGACACTGAAGAGACAGACTGTGTACATTGTGAAGCTGAGGACTCAGATTCTGTGTATTGTAAAGCTGAGAACACAGATTCTGTACATTGTGAAAATGAGGATTCTGACTGTATATATTGTAAAGCTGAGGACAAAGACTGTGTACATTGTGAAGCTGAGGACACTGATTGTGTACATTGCAAAGCTCAGAACTCAGATTGTGTACATTGTAAAGCTGAGGATATAAACTGTGCACATTGTGAAGAAGAGGGCTCAGATTGTGTACAATGTAAATCTGAGGACACAGACCATGTCTCTTGTGAAGCTGAGGGCACAGACTGTGTCCATTGTGAAGCTGTGGGCACTGACTGTGCATTTCGGGAAGCTGAGGGCTGAGATTGTGTCCATTATGAAGCTCAGGAAACAGACTGTGTACATTGTGAAGCTGGGAGCTCAGGCTGAGTACATTGTGAAGTTGATGACACATACTGTGTAGATTGTGAAGCCAAGGACATGGACTGTGTCTGTTGTGAAGCTGATGATGCACACTGTGTTCATTGTGAAGCTGAGTGCTCAGATTGTGATTATACAGACTGTATCCATTGTGAAGCTGAAGTCACTGACTGTGTCCATTTTAAAGCTGGGGACACAGACTGTGGTCATCTTGAAACTGAAGACACAGACTGTCTACATTTTGAAACTGAGAGCTCAGATTGTGCACATTGAGAGGATGGGGACTCATATTGCATACACTGTGAAGCTGAGGACACATACAGCATACATTGTGAAGCTGAGGACACAGATTGTGGTCATCTTGAAACTGAAGACACAGACTGTCTACATTTTGAAACTGAGAGCTCAGATTGTGTACATTGAGAGGATGGGGGCTCATATTGCGTACATTGTGAAGCTGAGGACACATACAGCATACATTGTGAAGCCAAGGATTCACATTGTGTACATTGTGAGAAGCTGAGGACACAGATTGTGTACATTATGAAGATGAGGACCCCAATTGTGTACATTGTGAAGCTGAGGATATAGTCTGCATACATTGTGAAGATGAGGGCTCAGAATGTGTACAATGTAAAGCTGAGGACACAGACCAAGTCTATTGTGAAGCTAAGGTCACAGACTGTGTCCATTGTGAAGCTGTGGGCACTGACTGTGTACATCAGGAAGCTGAGGGCAGAGATTGTGTCATTATGAAGCTTATGACACAGACTGTGTACATTGTGAAGCTGGGGGATCAGGCTGAGTACATTGTGAAGTTGATGACACAGACTGTGTGCATTGTTTAGCCAACGACATGGACAGTGTGTGTGTTGTGAAGCTGAGGGCACACACTGTATTCATTGTGATGCTGAGTGCTCAGATTGTGATTATACAGACTGTATCCATTGTGAAGCTGATGTCACTGACTGTGTCCATTTTGAAGCTGATGACACAGATTGAGTACATTGTGAAGTTGAGGGCTCAGATGGTGTACATTGTGTAGCTGAGGAAACATTGTGTGTATTGTGAAACTCAGGAGGCAGACTGTGGTCATGGTGAAGCTAAGGACTTAGATTCGGCAAATTGTGAAGCTGAGGGCTCAGATTGTGTACATTGTGAAGGTGAGGACACATTGTTTGTAAGTTGTGATGCTGAAGAGACTGTGTACATTGTGAAGTTGAGAACAAAGATTGTGTCCATTGTGAAGCTGAGGACACAGATTCTGTCCTTTGTGAAGCTGAGGACATAGATTTTGTACATTGTAAAGCTCAGGACACAGACTGTATACATTGTGAAGCTGAGGAAACAGACTGTGTCCATTGTGAAGCTGAGTGCTCAGACTGTGTCTATTTTGAAGTTGAGGACACAGATTGTGTACATTGTGAAGCTGAGGGCTCAGATTGTGTACATTGTGAAGGTGAGGACACAATGTGTGTAAGTTGTGAAGCTGAAGAGACAGACTGTGTACATTGTGAAGCTGAGGATTCAGATTCTGTATATTGTAAAACTGTGGATCTCAACTGTATACATTGTGAAGCTGAGGACACAGATTGTTTGCATTGCAAAGCTAAGGACACAGACTGTGTACATTGTGAAGCTGAGGAGACAGATTGTGTACATTGCAAAGCTGAGAACTCAAATTTTGTACATTGTGAAGCTGAGGACACAGATTATGTACATTGTGAAGATGAGGACACAGACTGTATACATTGTGAAGCTGAGGATACAGATTCTGTACATTGTGAAGATGAGTGCTCAGATTGTGATTATACATACTGTATCCATTGTGAAGCTGAGGTCACTGACTGTGTCCATTTTGAAGCTGAGAAAGATTGTGTATATTGTGAAGGTAAGGACACATTGTGTGTATTGTGAAGCTCAGGAGGCAGACTGTGGGTCATGGTGAAGCTAAGGATTGTGCAAATTATGAAGCTAAGAACATGGATCCTGTACATTGTGAAGGTGAGGACACATTGTACATTGTGAAGTTGATGACACAGACTGTGTACATTGTGAAGCCAAGGACATAGACTGTGTCTGTTGTGAAGCTGAGGACACAGACTGTGTCCATTGTGATGCTGAGTGCTCAGATTCTGAGGACATGGACTATGTCCATTGTGAAGCTGAGGTCACAGACTGTGTCTTTTTTGAAGCTGAGGACATAGATTATGTACATTGTAAAGATCTCTGGTTGTGTACATTGCGAAGTTGAGGGCACATTGTGTGTATTGTGAAGCTCAGGACACAAACTGTGTACATGGTGAAGCTAAGGTCTCAAATTGTGCAAATTGTGAAGCAGAGAGCTCAGACTGTGTACATTGTGAAGGTGAGGACACAATGTGTGTAAGTTGTGACACTGAAGAGACAGACTGTGTACATTGTGAAGCTGAGGACTCAGATTCTGTGTATTGTAAAGCTGAGAACACAGATTCTGTACATTGTCAAAATGAGGATTTTGACTGTATATATTGTGAGGCTGAGGACAAAGATGGTGTACATTGTAAAGCTGAGGACAAAGACTGTGTACATTGTGAAGCTGAGGACACTGACTGTGTACATTGCGAAGCTCAGAATTCAGATTGTATACATTGTAAAGCTGAGGATATAGACTGTGCACATTGTGAAGAAGAGGGCTCAGATTGTGTACAATGTAAAGCTGAGGACACAGACCATGTCCCTTGTGAAGCTGAGGGCACAGACTGTGTCCATTGTGAAGCTGTGGGCACTGACTGTGTATATCGGGAAGCTGAGGGCTGAGATTGTGTCCATTATGAAGCTCAGGAAACAGACTGTGTACATTGTGAAGCTGGGAGCTCAGGCTGAGTACATTGTGAAGTTCATGACACAGACTGTGTAGATTGTGAAGCCAAGGACATGGACTGGGTCTGTTGTGAAGCAGATGATGCACACTGTGTTCATTGTGAAGCTGAGTGCTCAGATTGTGATTATACAGACTGTATCCATTGTGAAGCTGAAGCCACTGACTGTGTCCATTTTAAAGCTGAGGACACAGATTGTGTGCATTGTAAAGTTGAGGACACATTGTGTGTATTGTGAAGCTCAGGTGGTAGATTGTTGTCATGGTGAAGCTAGAGACACAGATTTTGCAAATTGTGAAGTTGAGAACACAGATCCTGTACATTGTGAAAATGAGGACACATTGTATAATGTGAAGCTAAAGACACAGACTGTGTACATAGTGAAGCTGAGGGCTCAGGCTGAGTACATTGTGAAGTTCATGACACAGACTGTGTACATTGTGAAGCCCAGGACATGGAATGTGCCTGTTGTGAAGCTGAGGACACAGATTGTGTTCATTGTAAAGCTGAGGACACAAACCATGTCCATTGTAAAGCTGAGTTCTCAGATTGTGAGGATGCACACTGTGTCCATTGTGAAGCTGAGGTCACACACTGTGTCTATTTTGAAGCTGAGAAAAAAGATTGTGTACATTGTGAAGCGGAGGACTCAGATTGTATACATTGTGAAATTGAGGGCGCATTGTGTGTATTGTGAAGCTCAGGACACAGACTGAGTACATGGTGAAGCTAAGGACTCAGATTGTGCAAATTGTGAAGTTGAGGGCTCAGATTGTGTACATTACGAAGGTGAGGGCACATTGTGTGTAAGCTGTGAAGCTGAAGAGACAGATTGTGTACATTGTGAAGATGAGGATACAGACTGTGTACATTGTGAAGATGAGGGCACAAATTGTGTACAATGTAAAGCTGAGGACACAGACCATGTTTATTGTGAAGATGAGGGCACAGACTCTGTACAACAGGAAGCTGAGGGCTGAGATTGTGTCCATTACAAATCTCAGAACACAGACTGTGTACATTGTGAAGCTGAGGGCACAGACTGTGTCCTTTATGAAGCTGAGTGCTCAGATTGTATACTTTGTTTAACTCAGAACTCAGATTGTGTCCATTGTGAAGCTCAGGGCACAGGCGTTGTAGCTTGTGAAGCTTAAAGCTCAGATTGTGTACATTGTGAAGCTGAAGACACAGGCTTTGTACATTGTGAAGCTGAAGGCTCAGGCAGTGTCAGTTGTGAATCTGAGGGCACAGACTGTGTCCATTCTGAAGCTGAGGATTCAAATTGTGTATATTGTGACGCTGAGGATTCAGAGTGTGTACAGTGTGAAGCTGAGGGCACAGACTGTATACATTGTGAAGATGAGGACTGGGACTCTCTAGAGTGTAAAGATGAAGGCTCAAACTGTGTACATTGTGAAGTTGAGGACACAGATCACATGTATTGTGAAGATGAGGACACAGACTTTCTACATTTTGAAGAAAAGGACACAGACTGTGTTTGTTGTGAAACTGAGGACACAGACTTTGTACCTTGTGAAGTCTGGGGCTCAGATTGTGTACATTGTGAAGGTGAAGACACACGTTTTGTACATTGTAAAGATGAAGGCACAGACTGTGTTCATTGTGCAGCAGAGGACACAGACTGTGTTCATTGTGAAGCTGAGGACACAGACTGTATACATAAGGAATCTGAGGGGACTGTCTGTGTACATTGTGAATCAGAGGGCTTGGATTTTGTACATTGTTAAGCTGAGGGTACAGACTGTGTCAATTGTGAAGCTGAGGACACAGACTGTGGTCATCTTGAAATTGAAGACACAGACTGTCTACATTTTGAAACTGAGAGCTCAGATTGTGTACATTGAGAGGATGGGGGCTCATATTGTGTAGATTGTGAAGCTGAGGACACATACAGCGTACATTGTGAAACTGAGGACACAGACTGTGTACATTGCAATGTCAAGGACTCACATTGTGTACATTGTGAAGCTGAGGACACAGATTGTGTACATTATGAAGATGAGGACACCGATTGTGTACATTGTGAAGCTGAGGATATAGTCTGCATATATTGTGAAGATGAGGGTTCAGATTGTGTACAATGTAAAGCTGAGGACACAGACCAAGTCTATTGTAAAGCTAAGGTCACAGACTGTGTCCATTGTGAAGCTGTGGGCACTGACTGTGTACATAAGGAAGCTGAGGGCCGAGATTGTGTCATTATGAAGCTCATGACACAAACTGTGTACATTGTGAAGCTGGGGGCTCAGGCTGAGTACATTGTGAAGTTGATGACACAGACTTTGTGCATTGTTTAGCCAACGACATGGACAGTGTGTGTTGTGAAGCTGAGGGCACACACTGTATTCATTGTGATGCTGAGTGCTCAGATTGTGATTACACAGACTGTATCCATTATGAAGCTGAGGTCACTGACTGTGTCCATTTTGAAGCTGATGACACAGACTGAGTACATTGTGAAGTTGAGGGCTCAAATGGTGTACATTGTGAAGCTGAGAAACATTGTGTGTATTGTGAAACTCAGGAGGCAGACTGTGGTCATGGTGAAGCTAAGGACTCAGATTCTGCAAATTGTGAAGCTGAGGGCTCAGATTGTGTACATTGTGAAGGTGCGGACACATTGTGTGTAAGTCGTGATGCTGAAGCGTCTGTGTACATTGTGAGATTGAGAGCAAAGATTGTGTTCATTGTGAAGCTGAGGACACAGATTCTGTCCTTTGTGAAGCTGAGGACATAGATTTTGTACATTGTAAAGCTCAGGACACAGACTGCATCTATTCTGAAGCTGAGTACATTGTGAAGCTGAGGGCTCAGATTGCATACATTGTGAAGCTCAAGGTGCAGACTGTGACCATTATAAGCTGAGAGCACATGCTTTGTGAATCGTGAAGCTAAGGGCTCAGAGTGTGTCCATTGTGAAGCTGAGGACACAGATTGTGTCCATTGTGATGTTGAGGACATAGACTGTGTACATTCTGAAGTTGAGAATATTGACAATGTCCATTGTGCAGCTGAGGGCACAGATTGTGTACATTATGAAGCTGGGCACACAGGTTGTGTACATTGTGAAGCTGTGGGCTAAGATTGTGTACATTGTGAAGCTGAGGACACAGACTGTCTAGATTGTGAAGCTGAGGGCTCTGATTGTATACACTGTGAAGTTGAAGACACGTTGTGTGTACATTGTGAAGCTGAGGACACAGACTATATACATTGTGAAGCTGAGGAAACAGACTGTGTCCTTTGTGAAGCTGAGGGCTCAGCTTGTGTACATTGTGAAGTTGAGGGCACATTGTGTGCATTGTGAAGCTCAGGACACAGACTGTGTACATGGTGAAGCTAAGGACTCAGATTGTGTAAATTGTGAAGCTGAGAACTCAGATTGTGTACATTGTGAAGGTGAGGACACATTGTATGTAAGTTGTGAAGCTGAAGAGACAGACTGTGTACATTGTGAAACCGAGGACTCAGATTCTGTACATTGTGAAGCTGACAACACAGATTCTGTACATTGTAAAACTGTGGATGCCAACTATATACATTGTGAAGCTGAGGACACAGATTGTGTGCATTGTAAAGCTGAGGACACAGACTGTGTACATTATGAAGCTGAGGAGACCGATTGTGTGCATTGCAAAGCTGAGGACTCAGATTTTGTACATTGTGAAGCTGAGGACACAGATTATGTACATTGTGAAGATGAGGACACAGTCTGTATACATTGTGAAGCTGACAACACAGATTCTGTACATTGTAAAACTGTGGATGCCAACTATATACATTGTGAAGCTGAGGACACAGATTGTGTGCATTGTAAAGCTGAGGGCACAGACATTGTACATTGTGAAGCTAAGGATACAGATTGTGTACATTGTGAAGATGAGGGCTCAGATTGTGACACTGGGGGCTTAGGCTGAGTACCTTGTGAAGTTGATGACACAAACTGTGTGCATCGTTTAGCCAAGTACATGGACAGTGTCTGTTGTGAAGCTGAGGATGCACACTGTGTTCATTGTGAAGATGAGTGCTCAGATTGTGATTAGACATACTGTATCCATTGTGAAGCTGAGGTCACTGACTGTGTCCATTTTGAAGCTGAGAACACAGATTGTGTATATTGTGAAGTTAAGGACACATTGTGTGTATTGTGAAGCTCAGGAGGCAGACTGTGGGTCATGGTGAAGCTAAGGATTGTGCAAATTATGAAGCTAAGAACATGGATCCTGTACATTGTGAAGGTGAGGACACATTGTACATTGTGAAGTTGATGACACAGACTGTGTACATTGTGAAGCCAAGGACATAGACTGTGTCTGTTGTGAAGCTGAGGACACACGACTGTGTCCATTGTAACACTGAGTGCCCAGATTTTGAGGACACAGACTATGTCCATTGTGAAGCTGAGGTCACAGACTGTGTCTTTTTTGAAGCTGAGTACACAGATTATGTATATTTTGAAGGTCTCAGATTGTGTACATTGCAAAGTTGAGGGCACATTGTGTGTATTGTGAAGCTCAGGACACAAACTGTATACATGGTGAAGCTAAGGACTCAGATTGTGCAAATTGTGAAGTAGAGGGCTCAGACTGTGTACATTGTGAAGGTGAGGACACATTGTGTGTAAGCTGTGAAGCTGAAGAGACAGCCTGTGTACATTGTGAAGCTGAGGACTCAGATTCGGTATATTGTGAAGTTGAGAACACAGATTATGTACATTGTGAAAATGAGGATTCTGACTGTATACATTGTGAAGCTGAGGACACAGATTGTGTGCATTGTACAGCTGAGGACAAAGACTGTGTACATTGTGAATCTGAGGACACAGATTGTGTACATTATGAAGCTGAAAACTGAGATTGTGTACATTGTAAAGCTGAGGACACTGATTGTGTACATTGTGATCATGAAGAACACAGACTCTATACATTGTGAAGCTGAGGATGCAGATTATGTACATTGTGAAGCTGAGGATACAGACTGTTTACATTGTGAATATGAGGGCTCCAAATGTGTACAATATAAAGCTGAGGACACAGACCATGTCTATTGCGAAGCTGTGGGTACAGAATGTGTCCATTATGAAGCTGTGGGCACTGACTGTGTATATCGAGATGGTGCGGGCTGAGATTGTATCCATTATGAAGCTCAGGACACAGACTGTGTACATTGTGAAGCTGAGGGCTCAGGCTGTGTACATTGTGAAGTTGATGACACAGACTGTGTAGATTGTGAAGCCAGGGACATGAACTGTGTCTGTTGTGAAGCTGAAAACACAGATTGAGTGCATTGTGAAGTTTAGGACACATTGTGTGTATTGTGAAGCTCAGGTGGCAGACTGTGGTCATGGTGAAGCTAAGGATTGTGCAAATTGTGAACCTGAGAACACATTGTGAAGCTGACGACAAAGACTGTATACATAGTGAAGCTGAGAGCTCAGGCTGAGTACACTGTGAAGGTCGTGACACAGACTGTGTACATTGGGAAGCCAAGGACATGGACTGTGCCTGTTGTGAAGCTGAGGACACAGACTGTGTTAATTTTGAAGCTGAGGACACAGACTGTGTCCATTGTGAAGTTGACGTCACAGACCGTGTCTAGTTTGAAGCTGAGAAAACAGATTGTGTACATTGTGAAGCTGAGGGCTCAGATTGTGTACATTGTGAAGTTAAGGGCACATTGTGTGTATTGTGAAGCTTAGGACACAGACTGTGTACATGGCGAAGCTAAGGACTCAGATTGTGCAAATTGTGAAGGTGAAGGCACAGACTGTGTTCATTGTGCAGCAGAGGACAGTGAATGTGTTCATTGTGAGGCTGAGGACACAGACTTTATATGTAGATAAGCTGAGGGCACTGTCTGTGTAAATTGTGAAACTGAGGGCTCAGATTTTGTACATTGTTAAGCTGAGGATACAGACTGTGTCAATTGTGAAGTTGAGGACACAGACTTTGTTCATCTTGAAACTGATGACACAGACTGTTTACATTTTGAAACTAAAAGCTCAGATTGTGTACTTTGAGAGGATAGGGACTCATATTATGCACATTGTGAAGCTGAGGACACAGACTGTGTACATTGTAAAGCTGAGGACACAGACTGTGTACATTGCAAAGCTGAGGACTCAGACTGAGTATATTGTGAAGCTAAGGGCTCAGATTGTGTACATTGTGAAGATGAGGGTTCAAACTGTATAGATTTTGAAGCTGAGGACACAGATTGTGTACATTGTGAAGCTGCGGATACAGACTGTGAACATTGTGAAGCTGAGGGCACCGATCATGTACATTGTGAAGCTGAGGACACAGACTGTTTGCATTGTGAAGATGAGGGTTCAGATTGTGTACATTCTGAAGCTGAGGACATCAACTGTGTGCAATATAAAGCTGAGGACACAGACCATGTCTATTTTGAAGCTGAGGGAACAAATTATGTCCATTGTGAAACTGAGAACACAGACTGTGTACACCATTAAGCTGAAGGCTCAGATTGTGTCCATTATGAAGGTCAGGACACAGACTGTGTACATTGTGAAGCTGAGGGCACAGACTGTTTTAGTTGTGAAGCTGAGGACATAGACTTTGTACGATGTAAAGCTGAGGACACAGACCATGTTTATTGTGAAGCTGAGGGCTCATTCTGTGTACATTGTAAAACTGAGAACTCAGATTGTGTCCATTGTGAAGCTGAGGACACAGACTATGTACATGGTGAAGATGAAGGCTCAGACTGTGTACATTGTGAAGGTGAGGACACAGATCATGTACATTATTAAGCTGAGGGCTTAGATTGTGTACATTGTGAAGCTAAGTGTTCAGTTTGTGTACATTGTAAATATGGGGTCACAGATCATATACATTGTGAAGCTGAGGAGTCAGATTGTGTACATTGTGAAGCTGAGGACACAGACTGTATACATTGTAAAGATGAGGGCTCAGATTATGTACATTGTGAAGCTGAGGACAAAGACTGTATAAAGTGTGAAGATGAAAACCCAGACAGTGTATATTGAGCAGATGTTGGTCACTCTGTGAGATGAAACTGGAAAATATAGTTTTTAGCTCAGCTTTATTATGGAAGGCGAAGAAGGATTTAACTATTTAGGGTATATGAAATCTAAGATGGTGCAATGACTTGTTTCTTTGAAACATTGTTGCACATAAGTAATCTTCAGATTGCTGCTGTCTGTGACAGATGGAGAATATGGTTAACTGAAAGTGATTTTGCCTCAGTTTGTTACCTGTATTAAAAAGAGAAAGTTTTGTCATAGTTATGGCATCCTGGAAAAAAAAGATAACAGTGAAGTGGACGGAAGGCCAGCACTGGAGGATCATATTTTTTTTGAGAATACAATGCAACTAAGGACTCTGATTTTTGGATGCCATCAAGAAATGCTGACTGTAAATTGAAGCATAAGTTATCTTTTACACCGTTATCATAAGAAATGCAACTGATTTCCTTGGCTTAATCTGCAGTGAATAGTTTTCAAAAACTACCTTCTACTTTGCAGTATGTGAATGAAGAGTTAGTGAGTTCAGATTCTGGAAAAGATAACAATGGTTACTGAGAGAGGAGTGGGAACCACAGTTCAAATAAGTAGAAAGTGTAATATTTGTGACCTGTTCTTTGGCTAGTGTGTGATAAAAGGAAATTCTTCAAATCACCACCTAAGTGAGGTTTGGTCATTAGTGTTACAGCTTCAAAGAGGGTTTACGGTCAACGAATACTAATCAAAGCGTTACTTCAGCGATGAAACTAAGACATGCACTTTATCTGAGTTTGTTTAAAGCATGAGATTCTGATTTTGTTGGCTTCTGTTGTTGAACTGTGAGGGGTATGCAGTAATGTAACATGTTTGGAAGTAAATTTAGGGGATATTCCACTGAACTTGTATAATGACACAGGGGACTTGGGTTATGTCTGACTGAGTTGTCCAGCTGCAATGATTGGTGGACAAAGTTATTGAAATGGCAAGACCAATGGTTATTTATGGATGTTTTATACTCCACAAACCTTCAATTGTTTATTATTAAAAAAAACTACATAGAGTGCTCCAATAACACCCCCAAAATGGGAAAAGATAATCTTGTTAAGCACCTTTCTGACATCAGAAAAGCATTTAACAAACTTAAGCATATTTCTAAGCAACTTTCTGATATTAGAGAAACTCTTAAGCTTGTGTTAAGCATCCCCAATCACTTAACTAATTCAGGCCTATAGCATCTTTTTTTGTATACTTCCAGTTCACAGCCCATACCTCCTTAAGTCATCCAGACCTTTTGGGTGGTCTGGATTATTTTAACTTATTGACTTACCGCCTAATAATATGAAGTATTAGGAAAAGGAGTTATTAACAAAATGACACTAATATTGTCAGTCTATGATGTCCTGCAGCATAGAAATTAATCACCATTTTTCACTTATTTATATTTTCATATTTATTTTCATATTTTCATAATTGTGAACCCTGTATGTCATTGAGATATATAGTATGATATGCCATGGTGGGAGTCAGTAAACTTCATTGCCAATGTCCATTTATATCACAATATACCTGAGATGTTTATTAGTTATTTGTTAGTAATTATGAAAACAAACAGTATTTCCATATGTACTTAATACTTCAAAAAACAAGTGACTCGCATGACATCAGGTGAAACCTTAGATGATAATGAAGAAAATTATCTTTGATAGCTGCACTGTAATTTGCACATCTTGAGAAATATTCTGTGTTATTCATAGAATTAAGCATATGTTTTCATATTCTGTAAATCTCTCAATAAGCACGCACTCATAGAGGAATTTCTAGTCATCACGTAAAAGGTTATGTCTGGTTAACAAGTTTTCTTACAATATAAAGTGGATATAAAATGTTTACACACCCCTGTTAAACTGCCAGGTTTTTGTGATATAAAAAATGAGACCACACTAAATCATTTCAAAACTTTTCCCACCTTTAATATGACCTATAACCTATACAATTCAACTGAAAAACAAATCTGTTAGGAGGAAAAATATATAAAAAAAAAAAAGTTTAATAAGCTGGTTGCACAAGTGTGCACACTCTTAAACTAATACTTTGTTGAAGCACCTTTTGATTTAAATACAGCATTCAGTCTCCTTGGGTACACACCTGCCATAAATTAAAGAGACTCTGATAACCCCAAATAAAGTTCAGCTGTCCTAGTAGGATATTCCTGACATTTACTCAGTTGCCTGCTACAGCAAAAGCCATGGTTCGCAGAGAGCTTACAAAGCATCAAAGGGATCTCATTGTTGAAAAGTATCAGTCAGGAGAAGGGTACAAAAAAATTTCTACAGCTTTGGATATACCATGGAACACAGTGAAGACAGTCATCAAAAAGTGAAGAAAATATGGGACAACAGTGACTTTGCAAAGAACTGGATGTCCCTCCAAAATTGATGAAAAGGCAAGACAAAAACTGGTCAGGGAGGCTGCCAAGAGATCTACAGCAATACTGAAGGAGCTGCAGGAATTTCTGGCAAGTAGTGGTTGTGTACTACATGTGACAACAATCTCCCATATTCTCCATATCTCTGGGCTATGGAGTAGGGTTGCAAGACGGAAGCCTTTTCTTACACAGAAAAACATCCTGGCCCGGCTAAAATTTGAAAACAATACATCGAGTCTCCCAAATGCATGTGGGAAAATGTGTTATGGTCTGATGAACCAAGGCTGAACTTTTTGGCCACAATTCCAAAAGGTACATCTGGCGCAAAAACAACACTTCGCATCACAGAAAGAACACCACCCCCATGGTGAACCATGGTGGTGGCAGTATCATGCTTTGGGGTTGCTTTTCTTCAGCTATGACTGGGGCTTTAGTCAAGGTGGAGGGAATTATGAATAGTTCCAAATACCAGTCACTTTTGGCCCAAAACCTTCAGGCGTCTGCTAGAAAGCTGAAGATGAAGAGGAATTTTACCTTTCAACATGACAATGGCCCCAAGCATACATCCAAATCAACAAAAGAATGGTTTCATCAGAAGAAAATTTAAGTTTTGGAATGGTCCATCCAGAGCCCAGACCTAAATCCAATAGAAAATCTGTGGGGTAACCTGAAGAGGGCTTTGCACAAGAGATGACCTTGCAATCTGACAGATTTGGAGCGCTTTTGCAAGGAAGAGTGGGCAAACATTGCCAAGTCAAGATATGCCATGCTGATAGACTCCTACCCAAGAAGAATGAATGCTGTAATAAAATCAAAAGGTGCTTCAACAAAGTATTAGTTTAAGAGTGTGCACACTTATGCAACCAGCTTATTTTACGTTTTTTTATTTTTTATATTTTTTCCCTTAACAGATTTGTTTGTTTTTCAATTGAATTGTACAGGTTATAGGTCACATTAAAGGTGGGAAAATTTTTGAAATGATTTATTGTGATCTCATTTTTTATATATCACAAAAACATGGCATTTTAACAAGGGTGTGTAAACTTTTTATATCCACTGTATGTCTAGGGTGCACATTTTCCATGATATGACAATTTGTTGGTGAAAATAGTGAAAAAAATACCATTTTGGATTTGTGTGTATTATAATACATTATAGGATTTACGGAAAAAAAATATGAATGCACTGACTGTTATCACTGTGAAGAAAACTTCTCACTGATAACACTGTTATTAATACCTTTCATTGTTCGTAAAGTACTTACTCTTGCTAATGTTATGCTTTTTAAGTTTATTTTTCAGAAAATGCTCTGAAATGCTAGGGGTGTTAGGCTACTAGAGATGTGACATTCCACATCACATTGGTGTTAATGAGTTCGGAAAATGTCTCATGTTAGGAATTAATGCCAGATAGTGATGACAAAGAACAGAGGCAGAAGGTAAAACAGCTTTAAAAGCTGTTAGATACTTTGTTCTATCACACTTCTAAACAAAAATGTCTTAACAGATTTTGAAGCAGTTAATTCTTGATGAGGACACTTTCTTTCCACCTACTGTCCGTCTGACAGTACGAAAATGTCTTTGAAAGCTGGGGAAACACTTCACATACCTACACTTCTTTCTTTTTTGTTTTCTGTAACCAGTAGTACATGGAGCGGATAAACCTGCTTGCAAAACAAAGAATTATGATCGTGTCGCAGAGATCATAACCCTTATTATGTGTTTGTGACATGTACACTACAATTCTCAAGCAAATGTTTTGGTTTCCATGTTTTGAGCATGTAATAAATTGGTTATGATCATAGACCCAATGGTAATCCTTTATATTATGTTAACTTTGATGTTTTGAACATTTTATAAGACAAAGCTTCTAACAAGTGAAGGTGAAATTTTTTATAACTGTGATAGAATGTATCAATGTTTCAATAAGTTTTTGAGATGTGTTTTTGAGTGACCAGATTTAAAGAGGATGTTTTCAATGTTTTGGGTATATGAAATACCCAGCTGCTGCATATAAACAAGTGCTATCTCTTAATTTGATATCCTAAATGGGATTCACTGAAATGTTTTGATAGCAACAGGCTTACATGTTCTTCTTTCTTTTTCTCTTTTCTGAGCCTACATACTTCAGTCATTTTATGAAGAAGCTTGAATATGCAATTACTTAATAAAAGACATTTATACAGAGCCATGCCATACAGAATACAGAAGGATTTGAATATTATGGACTTTGCAGTTGACTGACATTTTGTGCCTGAGGCAAATGTTCAGATATTGCATATGTTACATTCTAAAATGGATATTTTTCACACATGAGTGATTATTATTCTGTATAACAAATGCATGTTTGAATATTGTATCTCTTGTATTTTGTATAAATGTTGTTACAAGAACATGTTATGGTATAAGCTAAAAAACTGAGCTGCAAAAGGGTTTATATTTGGTTGTGCAAGGCAAGGTGAGGCACTGTTACTGGTTACTTTTTCAGACTTCATATGACTTTAGAAATGTTACTATTAGACTGTGGAATGCTATTTCACCACAGAGTAATGTTCATAAGTTCATAGGTGTGTACTAGGCTAATGGCCCTGGAGCCTTTACAAGCCTAGCTCATAGGATTACCCTGGCATCATGCCATCCGACCTTAGTTCCCAGTGCTTCTGTCGAGTAGAGCCACTGGAGTGATCCCTGGGGTGAATTTTCTATTTCCCATCTACTCATCAAGATTTCTCTTGAAGATGGCCAGTGAGATATTCTGTTTGATATGTATGGGAAGTCTGTTCCATAGCATGGGCAGTCTCTGGGTTATGAACCTGCCCCTCCAGCATGTTATGTTGATTGTGGTAATGAGGTTGAGGTCTCTGGAGAATGTGGTGTGGAGGGATTGGGATTTCTTTAGATATAACAGAGCTGGGTCAGACATGGCTTTGTGAGTCAAGCAGAGATCGCCTCTAAGTAGGTGATATGAGACAGAGAATAGTTGGAGTTTTTTGAGTCTGTCCATATAGGACAAGTGTTTAAGGCCTAGGATCCTCTTTGTGAGGTACTTTTGCAGCCTCTCCAATTGTTGCAGGTGTCTAGTGAGGTACATGCCAAATGGGGAATTGTACTCGATGATTGGCCTAATGAAGGAAGAGTAGAGGGAGACAATGACCTCTTTCTTCCTGGATGCAAAACCCTTAGCAATGAGATGTGCCACATAGAAGGACTTTCTGACCACAGTGGCAAGGTGGTGGCCAAAAGAGAGGTTGCTGTCAACCTGTGTTCCCAGATCTCTTATAACACCTTCTGTGTTCAGTGGACTACCATTGATGTGGTAATTTATGGGAACCAGGTTTTTCCAAAAGGGGATGATGACAATTTTTTTGGCATTGAGCTTAAAGCCATGGTTCTGACAGCAGTCTTTGGTCTCAGTCAGGCCTTTCTGTAGGATGTCAACATCACTTGGGGAGTTAATAATAGCTTCCAACTTGCAATCATTTGTGAACTTTGTCAGCCAGAGTCCCTTTGTGTTGGCCTGGACTTCAGAGAAGTAGCTACCAAACAGGAGAGGACCCAGGACCGAACCCTGTGGGACTCCACTCATGATGGTCGGCTCTCTAACTTGGAGTCAGCTACTTTCACACTGTGGGTTCTAGCTGCGAACCAGTTTGCAACCCACCTAATGATATAGGGGTTGATGCCTAGCTTAAGTGAGTTTTATATGATTCCTGAGTGGAGAATGGTATAAAAAGGCCTTGGCCAGATCAAGGAAGGCTGTATGAACCACCTTGCCTTCATCCACAGCTCTGATGACTGACTCAAAGAAGTCAACCAAGTTGAGCAGGCAAGATCTACCCTTCAAAAAACCAAACTGTGTGGGATCCAGAGTTTGGAGATTCCCTATATCCTTGTTTATTAGGTCCATGATGATGCGTTCCATAGCTTTGCATATCAGACTTGTCAGGCTAATGGGGCGATAGTTCCCAGGGTCTGTAGTTACTCTTCCTTTGTGGAGAGGGATGACTGTAGCAGTGTGCCATTCAGTAGGGACAAAGCCTGAGGTGAGGCTGTGATTGAACAGGACACACAGTGCCACTTCACTCTGTAGTTCATGTAGAACACAAACAGGGATATTGTCATGTCCCATAGAAGATGTATTCTTGGCCTTGGACAGTACTGTTTTAACCTGTGCAGCAGTAATACTGGGTGCCTGGCAATCTACTGGTATTGTGATTGGACCCTTGGGGGGAGAGAGGGGTAAAGTTGGCACTGAATCTGTCGGATAGTATACTGGCAGCATCTGTTGGCTCCAAAAAGAAAAAGACAACTGGAAACACTCTAAAACAGCAAATATTTAATCCAAGTTCAAGTTCGCAAGTAAACACTTTCACCTTCAAGGCTTCTTCAGGCGAAATAAATACTATCAATTAAACAACATAACTTAAATACAATTTAAAAAGTCACATGAGTCTAATTACACCTTCTGATGCAGCATATTTAAATAAGGCTTTAAAGTAAAACTGTCATTAAGACCAGGCGGTACAAACGCTTTCATTCTTAAAATCCATCTCATCTCTTCATTTTCAGTTAAAAGTTTTATATTCCCACCCCGCAATGGTCTATAAATTACTTCTAAAATCATAAACTTAAAACTATGAGGATCACCTTTCTCTATAATGTGTTTACTAAGAGCATTTGTAACTACTCTATGTCTTATACCGGGTCTATATTGCAACATTGAACGCTTAAAACAGCGAACGATGTTACATCGACACAATTTCAGTGAAAGCTGAAAATGTTGAATCCAAAGAACAGTGATTTCTTTCCTAGGGAAAGAAATTGCTGTTCCAACCCCCGCAAAAAAAAAAAAAACACATTACACACATCCAAACACATACACACATACCCAATCCTAACTATACCACCCAAAAACCAGTAAACTAAATACACATATGCACATTACCCAAACATACATTTAACGGAAAAAAAACAGTAAACATTTTAAACCATATGCACTTACCTTAACCCGAACCCTAACCCTAAGATCAGTAACTCTCGCACATTTACATAAACAGCTCCAAACACATACACACTTACCTTAACCCTAATTCTACCCCCCCAAAACAAAAGTAAACAACTGAAAACACATACACACGTAACTCAACCATACATTTAACACAAATTATAAAACAGTAAACACTTTCATACATATGCACTTACCTTAACCCGCACCCTAACCCTAAGGTCAGTAACTGTTGCACAATCATGCTTGGGTGCTATACCGGACAAGGGACCACACTACACTTCAGAACACAGCAAAACAACGAAGTGGTCAAGCGACTTCTTTCTTAGGGAAAAAAAATTCGTTGAACAGCTGCTTCTCTGTTTTGCCTGTTCGTGCTACATGTTTCAATGAAAACACATTGGAACCCATATACCACTGAGATGACAGGCTATACGCTCTTTAAATTTCCTGTTTGTCATACCCACATAAAAAGCATCACAGATTTCACACATGGCTAAATATATTAAATTGCTTGTGTTGCAATTCCCATTTGCATGTAAAACAAACTCTCTACCTGTCATGGGATGTGTAATGGATTTCTCTGTGAACATATGCTTGCAGTAAACACAATTCCCACATTTAAATCTACCTTGTTTCACATTTCCTACCTTAAATAATTCCTTGGGTTGCTCCTTATAACATAACATCTGTTTCAAAGTGTTCTTAATTGTTTATTTTAATTTTGTTTACCACATTTGTCTGACTGGGTTTAGTCAAAAAACTCTTTTCAGTGGAGGCCTGAGGAGAAAAGCTCTAACATATTACAAACGTTTGTAAACAGGTATTCAGTAATACACACAAACAGACATTAAGTAATACACATTAGCAGTTACACATACATTTAGTAATTAGATTACACTCGTATGAAATAAATGTAATTATTGCAGTATAAAAGATACTTATGCATTAGTAGGTGTTGAATATTGACCATTTAAAGAGGTGTATTAATTTCCAAAATGGTGGTCGTCTAGTGAACAGCTTATGCACAGAGCTCCCTACCTCAATTACATTTTCTAGGATTCTACATACCTCGAAAAGAGCTACTTTACCTCCATATCTTCGGAACTTTCATTACCTTTGCAGTGGGCAAAATTCAAAACAGCCTTTCATCATTTCTAGCTCTTCCACAGTGTTATTTCCACAAGAGATCCAGGGAGGCCTGCTTCTACTTGAAATACTTCTAATTCCATATGGCTAAACAGATAAAAATGACAAATGATTCTACTACAATGGATATACAAACAACAAAAGCCAAATCCACAACAATTTTTTCACCTGAAAAAGAGGGTCTTTCAAAGATACAGAGAACAAATAAACAAAATGTGGAGCCTATCAAAAGCAATATTAACACCAAAGAAGATTCTAGCTTTCACATGGATGAGCGGAAACAGGCCCTTCAACCCATTCATTCTGCCATACAAAGTTTCTCGGAACAACTTTCTACTTTAGGAAAATCCATCAGTCAAATTGTGGACAGAGTAGACACACTTGAACAAAAAGTACAATCTAATGAGTTTCAAATACAGTCCTTATCGGATGATTTGCGTGCCAAAACAGCTTTTATATCAGATATACAGACAAAACTTACGGATCTAGAGGCTAGAAGCAGACGTAATAATATATTAATAAGAGGTCTCCCAGAGAACTATGACAGTCAAGGCTTACTTGTTATAACAAAGCAAATATTTGAATCACTTCTCCACTCAGAAGGTGAAAAAAATGTAATAATTGAGAGAGCCCATCGTGCGCTTCATAAAAGTCAAGATGCCTTAGCTCCTCGCCAAATATACACAAAGCTACTTAATTTCCAGACTGCTCAACAGATTCTATATTCAGCAAAAAAAAACAAAAACTTCATGTGGAATAACCACAAATTAACCTTCTCACAAGATCTACCCATTTCTATTAAGGAGAACAGACAAAAACTAGCTCCGTTTTGTTCAGACCTTATCAGAAGGAACATCAGGTTCCAAATGCGCTTCCCAAACACACTGATCTTCTTTCAAAATGACATTAAATATACTGCAAC
This sequence comes from Protopterus annectens, assembly GCF_019279795.1. Lineage (NCBI taxonomy): Eukaryota > Metazoa > Chordata > Ceratodontiformes > Protopteridae > Protopterus > Protopterus annectens. Next base: position 330,387,249 of record NC_056744.1, on the reverse strand, counting down.
CTCCCAAAGTGAAGCAAGAGAGACCTTCCTTAAAGTATTTAACAAGGTTCCTGAACCTTTATAAACTTATAAGCTTCTAATACAAGCATTTCAGCAGATTTACCCCACATAAGCTCAGTTTACTCACCGGATGCTTTATTGACAACGTCGCTCACTAATCCAGCTTCAACACAGTTCGTTTAGCAGGTTTAAAACTGTTTAAAATGTTTAAAACGTCTTTTTTTCCTTTCTAAGGCAGATCCACATGTCAAGCAAGGAACGTATCTTCTACGCGAGGTTTCCAGTAGGTTATCTATTGCTGGGGACTCTTTGGAGTGCACGCTCATTAGGTTCGACCTCCACCAATCGCGCTTACAGCGCTTTATGTAACATAATGTTCCTGCATACATATTATGGATCCTGCTTACATATTTTAGCGTAAAAAACAATTTTTATTTTAGGGGCACTTTAGTTACGCTAAGCGGGGATTATTATGGTCTGTTTAACTTCCCTTTCCCCATGTTGCATAAAGTATGTATTTAAAATGCTTAAATAATTAAACTAACACACGCTAAGCATACACAATCCATCTAGCAACATAGCAGATGTCATGAAGAGATATTTAGTATAACTGCAGCAGGATGTCACAGTAAGATTAACTAGATAAAATCATAACTATAGCAAACTCTGTTCATTTGTAGTAACCAGTATTTGGTCACATACATCTAAATAAACCTCTGTAATAGCACTTACATATATTACTACACTGTTTTCCTGTTTTACTGATTTGGCTGTAGTCTACAGATATATAAATATATATGTAGAGTTGGGAATTAAAGGTATATTTATATGTAAAATGCCAACAGGGGAAAGGTGGCCACAGAGTTAGACATAAGGCTGTAAAATTAATTTAATGATATAACTAAACATGCAGTAAACAGTTAAGAAGGGGATATAAAGACCACTTAAACCTCAATCAGAAGTCCTTATACCTAGTAAATGTTAAACACAGTTGGGAGGGAGGGGTACAGTAACATAACAAGATTCTTAGATTTAAATTAGTTCTGTTATTATCAGAGTCTGTTCAATGTAAATACCTTTTTGTCCAACAATATCACAAATATTCATACTGTCTAGCTCCTTAAACCTCTACAACTTCTGTTATACTGTTATAGTCACTAGTAACATGTTCTTGTATACGATAAGCTTCATAAGGCTTTAGTGGTGTGCCAATTTTACAGTGTACCTGTTATGTTTGTGATTCCATAAGAATTGTTATTATTAGAATTAAGTCTGTTCTGTATGGAATCCATAGATCTTCATTTTCCATATGCATTAAGTTTAAGCGAACAGGCTTACATATGTATGTTTATTTACATTATGTCATAAGTTATCTGACATACTAGTAGGATTATTTTTCATATATGGATGCTGTATGTGCACTGTAGTAGGGATCTAGTTTGATAATCTTTTGGATGAGATTTTCTTTGTACATATGTATAGAATTGTTAGGTTTTTTTTTTTGTTTGGTTTTGTATTTCTTCATCTAAGGGGTTCGGGTGGGTAGGCACCGGGGTGTGTCAGAAGGAGTACTTTGCTACTTTTTCCTCTACATTCAAACTTTTTACAGACACAGGTCAGACGTGGTTCTCCATCTCCCTTTTTTTCTATTGCAATTATAGTGCAGATTCTTTTCAAAACACATTAATCTATTCATATTTAATATTAAGATTCCAAATATATAATGTTTCCTTATACCCTGTTTAATATTAACATACATGAGTTGGTCTGTTGACTCTTGGAATATCAAAGGCTTACAAAATACTGCTAAAAAAAACTGCTACTCCACCTTGTTTTTAAATCCCAGGCTAGTATCTGTTTTCTCCAGGAAACACACCTATCTAAAGATGAGTGGGAGAAAGAAAAAAATAGAAAATGGATTAGGTCTATAATAAGTGCTGGTGATAGCACAAATTCGAAGGGTGTGGCCATTATAATTAAGAAACAATTCCAGGAAGCTATTAACGAGTTTAAATCTGATATAAACGGTAGATGGTGTTACTTCACTTCTATGCTCCCAGACTCTTCCAAACCAATTCTTTTCTTGAATCTATATGGACCATGCTCTCAACAACAAACTTTTATTTTAGAAATTTATAATATACTAAACTCATTTCCAAACTACTTGTTCATAGTAGGTGGGGACTGGAATGCTGTAATAGATCCTAGCTTAGACCGCACCAGCAACTCCTCCTCTTATAACTTCCAAGCTTCTATAGCCCTAGAGGAACTTATCTCAGATTTTAATCTTATAGACACTATTACTTTTAGTAATATTTCGACCAAAGAAAATCTATATACTTTCTACTCTAACTGCCACAAATCTTGGTCACGTCTAGACTTCTTTCTAATTTCAGATCCTCTATCTAAATTTAAAAATACTTTCAATATTGAACCCCGATTTCTTTCTGATCATGCAAAAATCTCTCTCAAAATTAGATTTACTACCCCTACTTTTACCTTTGCTAACTGGACCCTTAACAATAACTTACTAAATAATAAAGATATATTAAATAAAATTAATAACATGCTATCGGATCTGGACATCAATCTTATAAAGTCCCAAATTCCCCCAGACATCCAATGGGCGGCTTGCAAAGCTGAAATGAGAGGTTTTTTGATTAGTAAAGCTTCCTTTCTTAAAAAACTCAACATAAAAAAAGAAAATATTTTATCTTTAAAACTTTCATCCTTAGAAAAAAATCAGAGATTATCCCCAGACCCAAAAACTGACGAACTGATCAATATAACGCGTAAAGATTTATTTGAACTCCACTCACAAAATTATTCCTTACAGGAACAAAAATTTATAGCAACATATTCTGAATGGGCACAAATTCCCTCAAGAACTTTGACAAGAATATTAAAAAACAATAACGGTGCTCCTAGAATATCCACCCTCCAATACCAAGGGAAAATCTACAAATCAGATTCTGAAATAATACATTTATTTTATGAATTATTTTCAGATATTTATAGTAGAAATGAACGCAACACTTTCAAACCTCAGATGGAGTCTTTCCTTAACTCCATTAAATTCCCCTCTCTTAAAGCTAACCAAGTCTCCCTCTTATCTGCCCCGTTCGACATTCAAGAAATCCAAAACATCATAAATAACCTCAAAACAGGCAAATCTCTGGGCCCTGATGGCTTTACCACTAACTTCTTCAAAGCTTTTTGCCCAAAAATTTCCTCCATTCTATTGAAAGTCTTTAACTGTATTATAAAGAAGGGTATTACTGACCTCCATTGGAACAACTCAAAAACTATTTTATTATTAAAAAACAAACAAGACAAAGCAGACCCACACAATTATAGACCAATCTCGTTAATAAATGTTGACATTAAAATTTTTGCTGCTATTTTAGCTAACAGACTACAAAAGATACTCCCATTCTTAATATCCCCTGACCAAGCTGGTTTTATGAGCAATAGACACACATGGGACAATACCCTAACCTTGGATTCCCTAATACAATTTACAAAAAAAGAAAAAAAAAACAATTTACGCCTTAACTCTGGATGCATCCAAAGCTTTTGACAGAGTTAATTGGGACTTTTTGTTTGCTACTCTGTCTCATTTCAGTGTACCTAAATCCTTCTCGGATATGATTAGATTACTCTATACAAACTCTCACACATACCTATACATAAATAAACAGAGATCCAATCCAATATTGATTACTAATGGAACAAGGCAGGGGTGCCCACTTTCACCCTTTCTTTTTAACATTTTTATTGAGCCCTTTTTTTTATATATCACCCAAAATACTCACCACTCACCACAATATTCCTAAAATCCTAAATACTCACGTTGCATTATCGGCTTTTGCAGATGATCTAAATCTATACTTTCAATTTCCCAATTCAGATCTACCCAAAATTTTTGATGCCATCAGGAACTTCTCTATTGCCTCAGAATACCAAATTAATAACAAAAAATCACATATTTTCCCAATCAATCCTAATGCCCACAAATCTTTCTATTTTCCTGAGTCTTCCTTCCAAATAACATATAACCTTAAATATCTAGGTATTCACTTTGAACATAACCAAGCTTCCATGTTTTCAAAATAACCTACTAAAAACATGGTCTAGTATACATCAAGATCTACAAAGATGGAAACTTCTGAATTTAGCTTTCTTGTCCAAAGTAGCAATAGTGAAAATGAATGTCCTACCCAGACTTCTATATCAATTCAATGCTTCTGATATGTTAGTCCCTAATAACTTTTTCTCCAAAATTAACAAAGACTTAGCTAAGTTCATTTAGTTCCCTAAGTCAGTTAGGATCTCTTACTCCAAATTAATCTTCCCTAAGGAGAAAGGGGGGCTAGGCCTTCCAAACTTTCAACTGTACTACAAGATTATCTGCTCTAATAGAGTCTGGTCTATTTCAAATTTTAACAGCAAAACCCATATCCACTCTCCATCCTGGTTAAAAATTTGGTATCACCATATTATCTAACAAAATTAACCCACAGGCTATCCCCTTTTTATCCACTATTTCTATGAACAACTGTAATCTAGCTCATTCCCTGAAACATAAAATCAGACTTTTCCAAAACCTTATTAAAGACATCAAACTTGAAAATATTTTACCCCTTCTCCAACCATTACATCATAATCCAAATCTCAAGATCAATAATGAAATGCTTGACCTCACTAAATTCCCTCTCATCAAGGATCTTAATATATGGGATAGCCTCAAATATAGGTCTAAAACCCTTGCCGAGCTACGGTTAATTCTTGGGACCAATAACAAATACACAGTTATTCTCCGACAATTAAGAGAGATTATACTTGCACAACCTTTCAATCTCTCTCCCAATCTTTAGGAAATCAACAAATTAGACGAAATTATCTCTGTAATCTCGAGCTCTAAAAAAACAATTTCATCCTCTTACAAACTATTGAATACCTTCCTATACAACTCAAATTGTCTCTTCTCCAACTATTGGAATAACCTTGGCTCTCCTATTACAGAGGATCAAAAACTCTTAGCCATAAAATCTACTTTAGAACTCTCCCTCTTTAAGAAACTCTTATATACCCAACTGATGCTGAACAATAACTCTTACTACACTCCTGTAATACTTAATAAATGTAACCCCAACTCATCCCCCTCATGCACTTGTTGTCCCTATCCGAGAGCGGATCTATTACACATTATGTGGTATTGCAACCACTCTCACAAACTCTGGTGCTCTCTAAAAGTCCGTCTGCAAAAAATGGGTTATTACACCTCCACACTTTCATGGGAAACAGCCATTCTTCATATTCCTACCTCTAAATTGTCTAAATTACAACTCCACATTTTAATTATTCTTTGTTCACTTATTAAACTATACATCACTAATAACTGGATGGATCGCACCAGACTTTGTTGGAAAGGTTTCAAAGAGATGGCTTACAAACACATTTCAGCTCATAAATTCATTATAAAGGGTCCCAAAAAGAGAGCCTATTTTAGTAAATTATGGAAACATCTTTTAGATTTAATCCTTAGTGAATAACTCCCTATTCATGCATTTAGAGCAATTTATATCCTTACTCCTGTTAATTAATGGAGATCCACTGTCAACTCAATTAATGTTATTTCTCCTACTTCCTGTAATACCCCTGTAGAGGATTGGTAGCTTATTATTTTGTAAATATTGTATATAAATGTTTTTGGTTAGATTGATTACAATGCTTTCCTTGCGTTTTTCTTTTCCTTCTTTTATGTACCACTGTTAAACTGTTTTGATACTCACAATATCCTGTGATAATTCAACGTTTTATTTTAATGTTCATAATTGTAATGTTTTCCATTTTTCTGTATGCATTGTTTCATATTATGAATAATAAAAGAAACATTTGAAAAAAAAAATAAAGAGGTGTATTAATGGGTTTGTTGACAACTGTTTAAGATATGACGTTGGATGCTAACATAAGATTGGGTTATTTGAATGTCTGAGGATGAAGGGAGTATTTATTTTGTGATTTTTTTTTAAATTTAAAATATTTACTGTAGTAAATATTTTTATATTTTGTTTAGGTTTATTACATTGGGTAAGTCAGATAAAGCACTGCTTGTTAACGTTATTCTGAGAAGGTATATTTCAGGGGTTTGGTACTGCATGAACTATTTCCAGTAAGTGGTCATAGTAATATAAATTTTTACTATAAAAGAAGTCATATTACTGGGCTGTTTATGTAATATCTACATTAATATATGTGGAGCTGGATTTATTGCCTAGAATGGTGAAGGATATTAAATTTACTGCACTGCTTCATCAGTAATATGTTTGATCTGGATAGAGGTAGGATATGCTGGAGAGAGTAATAACAGATATTAGAAGGCTCTTGCCCACTCAGGGGTGCTCTACCTCCTACCCACTCCAAGTTATAATCGAGTTAATGGGTGGACCATGGGGAGGTAGAGGGAGCGAAGGCTAGCAGATGAAAGGATAGGTATATGCCACACGAGCTGACTCCTTATGCTTTGTGTGACACTTTATGTAAATAATTTGTAAATATTTTCCTAATGTGTGTGAAAAGTTTTACTTTTCTAGTTTGTAATGTCTATTAAGATCAATGAAGTTGCTTTTTTTTCCCCAAAAAACAAAATTACATCGACAAAAAAGTTTAATGCATCATTAAGACCAGACTTTGTATATGCCCGGAAGAGCATCCACCAATAAAATTATTTTTGTTCTATTTTTGTGCTCCCATCTCTTGGACTTATGTACATTTTCTTCAGCCTAAAACGAATTTGTTAAAAGAAAGACATGCTAATGATGATAAGCTAATGCATTTCTTTGCTTTCCTTGCGTAATAGTGCAATTGTGCTTTCAGATTCTTCAGCTAACCTAACAGCTTCCATCCCAGAATGTGATGAAACAATTGCATTCAGCCAGAAGAACTCATTTTATGCAATTACATATATAATTTTTGTCTGTAAAGATTTTATGCTCCTCACTTTCCACTTATATAAGAAGATAGATGGATTGTCTTAGCATATTAACCTCAGCACATCGATGTAGTAATTAGGAATATGTTTAATGAGGGGCTGATTGATGCAAGTGCATAAGGGTGTTCGCTAATTACGGAGCCAAATTTGGGCATTATATATGGGATTTATCAAAACATCTAAAGTGACATACACGACAGTCATTTGTCCGACAGTCGATACATCGACATTCATGTTATCTAACGTACTTTACCCGACATTCATAAGTCCATATAACGTGTGTTGTTGGCCATACAGCCATCGATCAAACGTATGTCATGGTAATGTTGTGAAGGAAATATAACCTCGTGTATTTTGCAGAAGCACACAATTTAGAAGGACAGCAACATTAGTTGGCAGACAGCTGTGGTTGGATTTAGAACAGTAGATGGCTGCGTATACTTGGTAAGTGCTACAGAGCCAAGCAGTATTATAAAATGCAATATATTTATATATATATATATATATATATATATATATATATATATATATATATATATATATATATAAATATATATATACATAGTTTGATATCTGTATGTATCCCATATGTAGATCATACTGCCATAGTGAGGATGTCGGACATCAGAGACACATCCCCAGGCATAGTGGGGTCCATGTACACCACCTCCAAAACACAGAAAGACAAAAAGTTACTGAATATAGATGGCTACCAGTACTACTTGGAAAGAAGTAGAGGTAGCAGAAACTACTGGTGTTGCACCAGGAAAATTAACAATAAATGTAAGGGCCATTGCGTAGGAAAATCTATACCAGAAGGTGAATGGCTATTAAAAACCACTGGTCATTTTCATGGTCCTACTCTAGAAAGGTATGAGGAAGCGCAGGTCTATTATGATATCAAGAGATATGCTGCTTCCTGTCAGGAGGACACTTTCAGAATAGTATCTGAGGTGATGGCAAGCACCTCAACAGATATAGTGACCACTTTGCCCAATACACATGCCTTGAAACAGTCCATGTGCAGACTTCGATGAAAGTCTAGAGAAGTTCAGGGCTCTGAAAAGATTATATTGAGGAATTTGACAGCGGATATGTTGCCACTTAAGCAAGGGTCGTTCCTAATAGGTTGTGGAGATCATAGCAAGAGTATTCCACCAGCTGTCATTATCACAACTGTTAGTAACCTCCATACACTATTTTCAAGTGAGGTAATACTCATTGATGGTACATTCTCATTAAACACCTGAGAATGTAAGCAACTATATACTGTGCACTATAATCTACAGGGGAATATCACCGGTAAGGTATTTCCAGCAGGATATGGTGTACTGACATCAAAATCCGAACAGACATATGACTATTTTTGGAGATTATTATTGCAACTATGTCAGAAACATGGGTTGTTGTTCAAGCCTGCTATAGTATTGAGTGATTTTGAGAAAGCTGCTGTGAATAGTGTGAAACGGAATCTTGTAGATTCACATGCATCACGGCGCTGGTTCCATTTTTGTCAAATCATATAGTGTGAAACGGAATCTTGTAGATTCACATGCATCACGGCGCTGGTTCCATTTTTGTCAAATCATATAGTGTGAAACGGAATCTTGTAGATTCACACGCATCGCTGCGCTGGTTCCATTTTTGTCAAATCATATAGTGTGAAATGGAATCTTGTAGATTCACACGCATCGCGGCGCTGGTTCCATTTTTGTCAAATCATATAGTGTGAAACGGAATCTTGTAGATTCACACGCATCGCGGCGCTGGTTCCATTTTTGTCAAATCATATAGTGTGAAACGGAATCTTGTAGATTCACACGCATCGCGGCGCTGGTTCCATTTTTGTCAGATCATATGGTGGCAGATACAGAAGTTGCGGCTCACTGTAGACTTTGGCAATGACATCCAGTTTGCGCCTTTGAGTAAACAGATACCATCACTGGCGTTTGTACCCCCTAATGATTTCATGGACACATTCCAGCATATCTAGAGTGAAATGCCTGCCCATGGGAAGCCTCTATGTGAGTTCTTTAAAACCAATTACTTAGTGAGCAGACCACGGAGAAGTGGCATGAGGCCATCCTCCACCAAAGTCATACCACCACTATTTGAAGTGGCTTTCTGGAATCAAGCTCATACGTGTACCATGGGATATCCATGCACACAAAATAGTGCTGAGGGCTGGCATAGGAGGTTGAGGAGTTTGCTTGGGAAGAAACAGCTTTTTTTACATAATGTGCTGCATGTGATATGCTTGGATCAGAATCATGTTGAGGATATGCGGGCCAGACTTATGAGTTGTTTACCATCATCTCCTAAGCGTAGATGCCTTGTCGACAGGGAGGAGGTATTTCTCAGATTGCTCCAGAAGAGGAATGATTTCACCCCTAAAGGTTTTGTTGAACTTGTTGCTAAACATTGCAGCTTTTAGGTTGTGCATATAGATGCTGTACATGTCATTCTGGCAATTTATATGTGGCAAATGTTGAAATTCTTGAAGTATACTAGATGTCCGGTCAACTGGTGATGGAAATGCAACAAGGTATGTGAGAATACGTTTGGAGATTACTACTATTGTGGTGTTTTGCTGTTTATTTCAAGGGTACTACAAGGATATGTCACTATCACATGGGACTATTACAGTGATTCTGTAATGCACTAAGGAAGGTATTTTGTAATGCTTTGCAAAACCCGGGATTCTCACTTCACAGTTTGCACACTTCAGCAACCAAAAACAAAAAAGAAAGTCGACATTTACATCGACAAGGAAATTTTGAATTTCCTTGTCGATCATCGAACCTACTTAATATTCATGATGTCAGTGTAATGCATTGGCATTTTCAACGTTGGTATATCTAACTTCCGGGTTTTGGATAGTAAACCTTATATATGGGATTCCTAAGCTACAAAGAAGTACTTCTGATCCACTATTATACATAACAGTTTCAAATGGCTGAACACTTAACCACGTTCATCAAACATAAAACAAATACTAAAGATTTTACTTTGCCTTGTCCAAGATTCTTTTAATTTTATAAGGAAAATTAAAGATGTTACTATTATGGAACGTGATTATTTAGTGACTGTGGATACTGTATCTTTTCTCACTGTAATACCCAGGGAACTGTGGTGAAGGACCAGTTTGTTAAGAAGTAATTGCTTCAATCAAAGAAGGGCTGCGCAGTGGTGCAGCAGTTAGCGTTGTTGCCTGCCACCCTCTGCGACCACTCCCTTGCTTCAAACAACCAGATTATATATAAATTAGTGAGTGTCTTTAACGCGTTTCATTATACTCAACTAGGATTGCTTCTTTGTGTGCTCCAATAAAGAATATTCCATTTTTAACTCAGCTGTAGACTACCTACTATTTTATTATTTTGTAGTATATATTTTAAAGTTCAAATTTTATTAGTGAACTAGGTGCATAACATATTTCAAGGAGTGAACATCACACCCTCCACACTGCAAAGTTTCTGCTTGGTTTGTGTTTGACCCAGTATAGGTTGCATACTGGGTTTTCTGAGACTTCGAGGGATACCACAGATTTTTCTTTTTACTGTTAAAACAGGTTACAATATTGCAAAATATTGGGACTTAACCAGGTTTGGAGTAATAATATAACTAGTTATAGTGTACAGATGTTGCCTGAGTTGTATTTTGAATATAGCTATTGATGTAGTGAGGAATAGAGTTCCAGATTTTGAGTGGCCTGCAGTATTGTAGGATTTGGTAACTTTCAAGAGGGCTTTGTCAGACAAATTAACATTGTCAGAAAGGACTGCATTCTTGATGATAGCCTATATTCTCTGAGAGTAGACCCGCATTAACACACAGGGCCTCCATTATTTGTCTGAAAAGATTTCAAGCCTGCATAAACTAAAGCAGTGCTGGTGATTCCCTGTTGAGTGAGAAAAGTAAACCTACATTTTCTTGTCTGTGACAGAGCTGCTTTCTGTTTTACCTGCTTCATTTTGTTTTCTCTTTTAAGAAATCTGCTTATCCTGGTGTTTTTGCTCTATGTGGGAGATAGACACTTAAATTAGCTAGGCTGCACATTTCACATTTTTTTTTATTGGTTAAATTGTCTCTTGAGTAATATTTAAATACACAGTGAATTTCTGGGCCATTGTCTTTTGCCGAAAAGATTTCAAGCCTGCATAAACTAAAGCACTGCTTGTGATTCCCTGCTAGTTTTTCGCACCAACCCTTTCCTTTGTTGATCTGCCTTTTAAACCTGCTGATTTTAAGCTGCACACACCTACTGTAAATTGAGCTTAATAAGCTCCTCCCTTTCTACACTGCTGTTGATATCTTGAATTGCTTATTTGCCTTTCCTTGTGTTTATATTATAAAAGTGCATTTTGGTCTCATTGTGTGTTCTACTAATTTAAATGCTCTGAATTCATTATGTAGTTAGCTGTTGGATAAATTAGTGTATTTCTACACTTTAGCAAGAACTTGTTTTTACATGAAGAGGTCAGTGGATTTTAATTTTTGAGAAACACAATTAAGGCTCTTATACATAGCACAAGCAGAAAACTATAATTTAAAGTGGAAAGGGATGATGATGATACAGGGAGGAAGCTCAAAAAAAGAGAGATTGGGATTTGTATGCAGACCATAAAGAGTATTATATCCATAAAATAGCAAGGAGTAATCTAAGAACCAAACCAGCACGAGAATGGAGAAAAGAGATTCTACCGATAGGGATGACTGTGGTTAGGAATACAGATGATAGGCGGGGGGGGGGGGGGGGGGGGCTGGAATTTATTCGAGAAAACTGGTAAAGCAACTAAGGTATTGGGAGCAAATAACTAGAAATGGAAAGGAAATAGAATGGGAAGAGGCCAATAATTTATTTAGACTGCAGGTTAGAGATTGCCTTCCCTATCAAGGATTGATATTCGAGTATAGGCAAAGAGAAAGAAATGGGGGGGGGTCATAAATGAAAGACCAGCACTGGTAGAGTTCTTAATAGACTCTGGAACAGAAGCTGCCATTAAAAAAGGAATAATTAGTAAAGCATATAAAATATTCCATGATAATTATAAGAATCCATCAGAGGAGCTTAGAAAGGAACAGGAAGAGAGATTGGATAAACAATTCACAAAGAGGCAATGGGGAGATATTTGTATATCTTCCAAATATGCAACAAAGTATAGAAGATTTAGGATTTTTGCCTGGAAGTGTTTACATAGGTATTTTTATACCCCGAGAAGACTCCAAAGAATTTTTCCTCAGGTGGACAGCAAATGTTGGAGGTGTGATGGGCAGGAAAGAGGTGGCAGGGAACATATCTTTTGGGACTGTAATGAGCTGGCAGACTTTAGGGATTCCCTGCAGATCGCTCTGTTGGAGATGCTGGGTGAGCAGATTGGATTGACTGGGAAGATTTATTTATTTATTTTATATATTTGACATTTGTTTACCAGGAAAGTCCGACTTGGAACAAAGCCAATTTTCAGCAGAGGCCCAGGGAGAAACACTCCAGATACATGTCTTTGTAATGTGGGAGGAAACAGGAGCACCCAGAGGAAACTCACACGAATACAGAGAGCACATGCAGACTCCACACAGAAGGCACCCCAGCCGAGAATCTCTTGCTGTGAGGCGACAACACTACCGCTGGACCACTGTGCCATCCAATACGATGTTTGTTTTGAGCTGTGATACAGAATCGGAATTGCCTAGGCACAGTAAAGCCTTGCTGAGTCTAATTATGGTGGCTGCCAAAAAAGTAATTACTAGAAAATGGAAATCAAAGTCTAGACCAACTTTACTAGAAGAAGCGAATAAAGTTACAGAGATAAAACAACTGGAATTGGTATCTTTAGAAAAGGGAAGGAGCAAACTACATAGGAAAACAATGGGAAGTGTGGGAACAATATATGCAGAGAAGGAACAAGGTTTAACAGGCAGGATTTGAAGATCCATATAATGCTTAACTGCCAATGACTGGATATATTATAAGTGACGTATAATGTTTGCAACTACAGTTGTTTCAATGGTGTATGTGATGTATAATGTTTGCAACTAAAGCGGTGTCATTTTGTTTGTTTTTCATTTATATAAATTTAAGATTGCCTATGTCATATGTAATCATTTAATAAAGGCGCTTATTGAAAAAAAAAGAGGTCAGTGGATTTTCCATCTGGTGCACTGGGAGGTAGCCTCTTTAGGTTGGGGAAACACTTGAGATTTCTGCATGGAGTTTTAATGACTGGAGGGCTCATTAATCAAGTTATCTTGTTTTTAGTGCCTTTATAAATTCTGTACAACTGAGTGGCTCTTGGCTCATTTATACAAAGTGAAGAGTTTTATTGAATAATCACACTTTTATAAGCTGTTTAAAATACACTGCTTTATCTGTATCTTTACATTTGTTTGTGGTAGCATTTCACTCTGGACACACCTTTACTGTGCTTTTACATTAGGAGGACTGGGATTATTCATCTAGTGGCAGTAGGTGTTTACCTGGTCTATATGAGAAGGGAAGCACACAAAAGGCTCTAAGTATCTTTTTGCACTTCTGTTATACACTGTGACTGTACTTTAGCAAAAAAAAAAAAAAAGTACTGTCTGCTGCTGCTTTAATAGTTAATCGCACTGTATTACATTGTATCTGTTAGTTATAGGGCTGTTGCAGGTAGTTTGTGTGGTCTTGCTACATTTGGGCACAAAACCACCTATTCTAGTTTCAAAGTTTCAAAGTAAACTTTGTCATTTTTGGACCACACATGTGTAGACTAAATGAAATTTTGTGCATCATCTCCTTCTTGATAATACAAACAGAAAGTAAAATAACACATACAAGTAAAAGAGCGGGCATAACTAACATATACAGTCCTATTTCCAGTATAAAAAAAGAGCAGAAACATTTCCAACACTTGAATACAGAATAAGCATACCCGCCCCTAAGTTATAATAACTGCCCTGTTTAAATAAAAAGCACATTACAGATTGCACATTGCCAAGTTGTCTCTCTAATATTTCACTTGATAGGGATAAAATAAATAAATACTGCACTTGCTTGAAATTTGTGTGGTGTATATTATACAACAGACCATAGATATTTGTGAAAAAAAGAAAGAACCAACTTAGTTAATGTCCAGTTAATGAATTAGTTACTGTTCTACATTAAGAAGGTGCTTTTCTGCACCCTTGTGGCAGAAGTGTGCAGATCTAAGTTGGAGATTGCTGGTGGAAAGCTTACTGTGTGCTTTCCTGATTGGTAGTTAGCTTAAAACTTTTCTCCTTGCTTGTATTTAAGCTTTGCATTTGTGTGGTGCTGTTCATTCGGCAGCAGCAGTTGGCAGTGCTCTGTAGCAACGCAAAAGCCTAGAAGCTCAGTTTTTCCCTAAGCAGCTGTCAGTCAGACCCATCCAAGTTTTTCTGCTGCTCGAGGAGCAATGCAGTTGTACGCTGAGCAGTGTTGCCTTATTCATCAACCTTATCCTACATAAAGTGTAGGTCCCTCTTGTAGTCTGGGTGCTACCAGGACAGTCCTGTCAAATTAATCTATTCCCTTCCTCAATAAAACATATAGTAAGAGCCTGTAATCATGGACTGAGAGCTTCCGATCATCTCTCTGGCCAGCCTGATAGACATGGGTATCCTGAGGCAATGTAGCAATTGTCTCATGTATGCCAACAACCACTTACTCCTTAAACAAACACTTCATGTGAGACTATAGTCACATTATGAAATTGGAGGCAAAACTCTCACATAAGGACAAATTGAATGCCAAACAGGTTGCCAGCACACACACACACACACTTCCCACAATAACTAAGGACATGATAAATAAACCCACAGATGTGGAGGTACTTGCTAGTAACTTACCAAAAGATTAGAGGCCTCCCAAACAGAAACCACTTACACACATAACAATGCAAAAATAACCACAACACATAATAACACACATAACAGTGCCTCAACAAATAAACCCATAAGGTGTAACACCATAAAACCTAATGTATTGGTCATAGGTGACTCCATTGTGAAACACACAGATGTTCCCCTCACCAGGCTGGATAAAAAAGGAGTGGGTTACAGTTAACTGCCTGTCAGGTGCCAGGATCTGTCAAGTTACTCAATCACTCGAGTCACTCAACCAGATGTACCGGTATGACTCTGTCATAGTCCATGTGGGGGTAAATGACTTGAGATGTACCACACTTGACTATATGAAAAGAGACATAACTGAGCTCTCAGATTATGTGTTACAGGCTGGTATAAGCCTGTCCTTAAGTAGCATTCTACCTTCTCCAAGTATGATGCCATCATACAATCAAAAATGATTGCCTTTAACAATTGGCTTAGCTTCTGGTGTCAGTCCAAGGGGATCCAATATCTGTCAGCCTGGGAAGACATGGTCAACAGGCCACACTGCGACATGGTCAACAGGCCACACTGCGACATGGTCAACAGGCCACACTGCGACATGGTCAACAGGCCACACTGCTTTGCCACAGGTGGTCTGCTCCTGTGTCCTCTAGGCTTTTGGATACTGGCAAAGGCATTAACCACCCCTATTTTGTCTTTTTTAGGCAGTGTCAAAATAAACAACCTCCCAGCATAACAAAATCCTGTCTAGATAAACTCAAGATACTGTTGCTTAATGCTAGGAGTCTAAACAAGAAACTGCACTCCCTGGAACCACTCCTCACTTTGGAACATGCTGACATCTAGGCAGTCACCAAGATATGGTTCAAAGGCACGAAAAGCACCCCAGCCATGCAGGGCTACAATGTCTTCCATACATTCAGACCACAAACTGAGAGTGAAAGAACCAAAGGAGGAGGTGTATCCATCTTCATTAAGGATAAGTACACCTCAAGATTGGTCAAACAATATGACTCTCTTGAGCTACTCCATGTCCAGTTAACTATAGCAAAGCCCCCTACCACATCATAGCTGGTTTTAGGTCCTCCACCATGAAACAGGAAAAGCATACTGTATACCTGGACTTACTTGAGTCACTTGCCATACAGCCCAATACCTTACTCATGGGGGATTTTAGTTATCCTACAATTGACTGGGAAACATACACGACCACAAACATGCTGGCTCAGTGGTTCTTGGACTCTGTTAATGCAAATGCTCTGGAACAGCTAGTCAGCACACCCACAAGAGGCTTATATGTCCTGGACATGGTGGTCACTAACCTGGGAGAGCATTGTACCCCCCTTGTGTGATGTCCTCCCTGGTCCTGGACATGGTGGTCACTAACCTGGGAGAGCATTGTACCCCCCTTGTGTGATGTCCTCCCTGGTAAGATCCCAGCATAAATCAGTCTAGTTCAATGTAATTATAGGACCAGATACCCCATAAAGCTAAAAAAGGCTTAAGAATTTTTCTAAGATAAATTGCCTCCTGCTAAGTGATGTATAAAAAGTTTCAAAGCACCTTCAAAAGCAGATAACATGAACTCCTATGCCAAGGTGTACACTAATGCTGTGTATAACCATTTAAGCAGTTGTATAGAAGCGGATGTATCTCACCGGATTAAAAACAGGTCTTGCCAAAAAAGACAAGTCACCCTGGAGGACCCTTAGTACAAACAGGCTATACACTAAGAGAAAGAATCTAATATCCAAGAACAAGAGAGAACTGGCTCAGCAGAGGAAGAAATCCCTCACTAGCTTAAACAAACAAATTAGAGAGCTTGTCAAGTCTTTCAAAGCTAATTACAAAGCAAAAATAGCCTCCCCGGCTAAAGATTATTACAAGGCATTCTTTAACTACAGCCAGAATCTAAAAGGGAATACCCAGCTATGTGCTGAACTGATTATGGATAGCACCACCCACAATCAACTGGAGGTAATAGCCAACCTGCTAGCTGACAGATTTTGAGCAAACCTCACCCCCCTGTCTCCTCCAGTCATCCCCCAAAGTATACCTGCTACCATTCCTCAGCCTATTATCTCAAGAGATCAAGTCATCTCAGCGCTCTCCAAGGCCAAAAACATGCCATCAATGGAACCAGACAACAAACCAGGTTGCCTTTTGAACAACTTAAAACATGACCTAGCAGACACACTTGGATCCCTGTTTAACCACAGCCTGTGAACTGGCTATGTTCTGCCTGAATGGAGAACAACAGTAATCCCTGTGCACAAAAAGGGGGACCATCAACTGACCCTGGGAATTATAGGCCCATAAGGATGACTAGCTTCATCTGCAAGGCCATGAAAAGAATCATTATGGACCTTATTAACAAGGATATAGTGAATCTCCAAACTCTGGACCCAACCCAGTTCAGATTCATTAAAGGTAGATCATGCCTGTTAAACATGGTTGACTTTTTTTGAGAACGTCACCAAGGCCCAAGACAAGGGAAAGACAGTGTATATCACCTATCTTGACCTAGCCAAGGCATTTGACACAATCCCCCACTCAGGTATTATACAGAAACTCTCCCAATTGGGAATTAACCCCTACATTACCAGATGGGTAGCCAACTGGCTCACCAACAGGGCACATGCTGTCAAATGTTCTGTGCTGACCCCATACTGTCTGGAATTTATTTCTCAGAAGTCTAGACAAACTTGGACAGCCTGCGGCTGACCAAGTTTGCTGATGAAAGTAAATTCGGAGCAATCATTTAGTCCCCCAATGATGTGAATATGCTGCAGATAAGGTTAACACAGACAAATGATTGGAGCCAAAACCATGGATTAAAGCTAAATACAAAAAATGCATTATTATTCCATTTGGTAAAGCTGACATCCCTGCTAATTACATTATAGACAGCACCCCCTAAGTGTAGACCCTGTGGTATGTGATCTGGGTACACGGGTTGATAGCAATCTGAACTTTGACCATCACATATCCACAGTAGTAAGGAAATTCTTCCATGTGGCACATCTTATTAGTAACGGCATTGCAGCTAGATCTAAGGATGTTATAAGCCCATTATACTCAGCCCTCATCAGACCAGTAATTGAGTACAATGCTCCCTTTTGCATGTACCTGAACAGATACCTGCAACAATTGGAGGGATCACAGAAATTTCTCCCCAAGAAATTACACAGTACACAAAGCAAGTCTTACACTGAAAGACTGAAAGCTTGTAAGGGCTCTAATGCCGTTAGTCTAGTAACCTCCAGTGAACCTATGAACCTAAAAGGGGATATGAATTGCTTGAAAACAGATTAGAAAGTTATGGACAAAACCTCTAGCTGGCATTTCCCTGTGACTGCTGAGGGGGTGCTGTGAAGATAAAATGGCCACCTGGTACTTAGCATTCCTCAAACACAGGTCAGTGAAATCATGGGTATTCAGGGCCAAATCAGGTCCCAGTGGCCTAATCAATAAGACATTGGCCTCCTAAGCTAGAAATTATGGGTCTGAGTCCCCTATGAGGTGGTATGATTTTAGTTTGGCAGTTTGTACAGAGGGTTAAATCTGTAAGGTGTAGTTCCTGTTGTTCAGGGTTTGATTCCTGTAGCCCTTGTTGTGTGACACTGAGCAACTCACTTAATTAGGTAGTGCTCGGGGGCAAATGGGAATTTTGGCTAGGCTCCTCAGAGTTCCATGGACAGTAAACCTAGTCAGAACCTATGTATCTAAATCACTGCTTATACCAGGTTGATGGTATTAATCAGATGTCCTGTAAACGTATGTGGTAAAAATGAGCTCACAGACCATGCTGATGTCACTACTTACTAGAGCATATGTAAGGGATGACAGATTCTCTGACTGTTTAAATAATATACCCTCTGTATTCTACATCATCCCAGTTCCAACTGGAAACAAGGGATCTGCATTGAGGGGAAAGAGATATACAGTGGGAAAGAGGAATTTGCACTGTGGAAGAGGAATCTGCAGTGAGGGCAGGGAGTCACAGTTAAGGAAATGTGGGGGCTGTGGGAAGGCTGTAGTGGAAAAGGTAGTGTATAGTGGAAAAGTCCATGGTTGCCCAGAAGGAAACCATAGATTATTTAAGGCTGATAACTGCTCATGACTGAACTGGGGTGATTCAGTAAGAAAAACTAAACTTAATATCTATTATCCCTCGCTTAGAAGTTTTTTGCCCTGATTGTTCTAGATAATTTGGTTTAACTAGTGGCCTGGGCACTATTGGAGTCAGCTAGGTAGGCTGAAAGGTAGTGGTCAACACTATTAAATGCATGTCTGGGGAGAGAGAGATTACTACAGAGTTCTTTTACAAGAACACCTCCTGGCAGATGGTCTTGGACTGCAGCACTCAGTCAAGGGGCTTGGGACCCTCTACCCAACAAGTAGTGCTCATTGTCCCAGTCTCTAATTGTGAATGTGTGGAAGTGAGCACTTGTACAAGGCAGTGTACTACACTTTCTGGTCAACAGAAGGAATTGTTAGGAACATACAAAAAAACATCCTGACTCATAATGGATGGCATCCGTGATTCCTGGTTCTCTCTTCCCTATCTTGGTGTACTAGACAAACCTCTTAAGTGTTCCTGTTGTTTGCATTGTCTTAACATGAAATGAGTAACTGTTATAAGCCATTTAATAAATCATATCTGCTAAACAAAGTGAATGAGAATTTATTTAACCCAGTAAAGCTTTTTTGTCACAAACTTGATTTTATTCGGACTGTTGAAAAATATTCCTCTTGCACTAAAGTATAGCCACATAGCCTGCCCATTAACCAAATAACAGCAATATAAGTGTTAAAATGCGATATTTAAGCATGCATTATTTTATCGGACTTTAAACCATAATATGTATCAAGCTATGAAAATGAATATATCTGGCTTTGAGTCTGCAGCTGTTCACTTACTCATGCCATCTTAAAGGAAAGGTTCTTTTTCAGTAAGTAGTACTAAAGTCGTCCATGCTGGAAGAGCTGGCATGAGTAAATAAACAGCTGGAGCAGAAGTTACAGGAAAAGTTTAACTTTAGCTAATAATGTTATGCTATCAAATAGAATTTCCATCTGTAACCCAAACTTTTATTTTGCTGATAACATTCTGGAATTTTTATTTATGACACATTTAGCTGGATTTCTCCCCGCAGCTGCACACTTTCACATTCTCTTTCTGTCTTGTGCTTTGCTGCTCCTGACAGAATACACTTGATGATGCAGATAAAGAGCTTAATCCCACACACAGGGAAGGCAGTCATATTCCATGTACACAGTTATGTATAGATTAACTACTGAGGGGCAGTGTTTCAGTCAACCTATGGACATCATACACTGTACTTTTAAATGTTGTCAGAGGAGTGTTAGGCTCAAAGCAAGCACTCTCATTTTTTTATGCTAGTAAAATCAGAAGGTTGCTGGTTCTATACTTACACCAGGTGCTTTGAATGACGTTCAAATGCTGATGGTGATGTTTGGTATTATGGAAGGATACACTCCTTAAGAGTTTTTGTTCTGATGAGACATTAAGCAGATGCCCCATTTCTCTGAAGTGATGATAGCAGGGGAGGCTGTTAAAGACCCCTGGGCAGTTACTTGAAGTTTTTTAAAAGAACATTCTTTTGTTAAGCAGTAGTATAACCTGACATATCCTTTGTAGTCTGATAAAACAAATTTTCTGTGCATTTCTCAGAAATATTATGGCTTACAGAGGCAAAAAAGATGTATGTAACTGTCTAAACAAATGCATACCATATTGGGGAGCGGCTTTCAGTATCCCACGCAGGTTCTGTGACCTCGGATCTATCCAGCACTTCAAATTCTGGGCAAAACTGACTACTTGAGGTCAGAATGACCTAGCAGTATCCTGGAATAACGACAGACTGGAAAAAACAAACTGTGCCCTTGCCTGAAATTCACAGCTCTTCCAGTAAAGACGTGTCACTGAAGAGGCAGTTACAATCAAGAAACAGTAATTTGCTCTACAAATATGGGAAGCTAGTATGGCTATTGTCAAACAGAGTTCTGTTTATGAAAGGAAAGCATTTAAAACAATTGCTTTTGGCTGCATTAAATGGATAGTCAGGCTGTTACTTGTCAGCTGTTTCTCTGTATACTTCTAAACAAAATGTCAGTATCTCATAAGCTTCCATTTTCTGGGTTTAATTTTCACAAGGCATTAGGCTCTATGATATAGAGATTTTTGTCATGACTGTGCTATAGCTGACCCAAATTTGACCAGTAGCCTAGGGCACTGGAGGAGTTAGCTGGAGTAGGACTTTGAGTTAGTGGCCGATGCCAGCTCTCCCATCCAGGGAAGATGATGGCAGAGTTCTGTCACAAGGTCTGTCTAGGGGAAAGTCTCCTACTGTATCTTCTGTAAATTGGACTCTGAAGGGTCAAGCCCACAAGGATTTCACAAGCACCATAGCAGGGAATACTAAGTGTGAAGAATTGTGCACGTGCACAGACCTGGAATTCTGGACTTTGCAGTCTGGTTTCCAACTAAAAGAGGACAATGTTAAGAGTATACAAAACATTTCTAATGCTTGCTAGATGACAGTATCCATTCTTGGTTCTTCCCTCTCTTTCCCAGTGACCTAGAATGATGGACGGACCTTTAGGGCTAGGGCATGGGTCACTACAAGTAAAGAGGAACATGGGAGAGCAGAAAAATATAAAAAATATATATTTCTGTCTGAAGCTATGAAGGCTGGTGTGTAGGTTCTAATGTTACGGTCTCTGTACAGTACCTCTCTGAAGCTATGAAGGCTGGTGTGTAGGTTCTAATGTTATGGTCTCAGTGTGCAGTACCTCTCTGAAGCTATGAAGGCTGGTGTGTAGGTTCTAATGTTATGGTCTCAGTGTACAGTACCTCTCTGAAGCTATGAAAGCTGGTGTGTAGGTTCTAATGTTATGGTCTCAGTGTACAGTACCTCTCTGAAGCTATGAAGGCTGGTGTGTAGGTTCTGATGTTATGGTCTCAGTGTACAGTACCTCTCTGAAGCTATGAAGGCTGGTGTGTAGGTTCTAATGTTATGGTCTCAGTGTACAGTACCTCTCTGAAGCTATGAAGGCTGGTGTGTAGGTTCTAATGTTATGGTCTCAGTGTACAGTACCTCTCTGAAGCTATGAAGGCTGGTGTGTAGGTTCTGATGTTATGGTCTCAGTGTACAGTACCTCTCTGAAGCTATGAAGGCTGATGTGTAGGTTCTAATGTTATGGTCTCAGTGTACAGTACCTCTCTGAAGCTATGAAGGCTGGTGTGTAGGTTCTGATGTTATGGTCTCAGTGTACAGTACCTCTCTGAAGCTATGAATGCTGTTGTGTAGGTTCTGATGTTATGGTCTCAGTGTACAGTACCTCTCTGAAGCTATGAAGGCTGATGTCTAGGTTCTGATGTTATGGTCTCAGTGTACATTACCTTCTGAAGCTATGAAGGCTGGTGTGTAGGTTCTGATGTTATGGTCTCAGTGTACAGTACCTCTCTGAAGCTATGAAGGCTGGTGTGTAGGTTCTGATGTTATGGTCTCAGTGTACAGTACCTCTCTGAAGCTATGAAGGCTGGTGTGTAGGTTCTAATGTTATGGTCTCAGTGTACAGTACCTCTCTGAAGCTATGAAAGCTGGTGTGTAGGTTCTGATGTTATGGTCTCAGTGTACAGTACCTCTCTGAAGCTATGAATGCTGTTGTGTAGGTTCTGATGTTATGGTCTCAGTGTACAGTACCTCTCAGAAGCTATGAAGGCTGATGTCTAGGTTCTGATGTTATGGTCTCAGTGTACAGTACCTCTCTGAAGCTATGAAGGCTGATGTCTAGGTTCTGATGTTATGGTCTCAGTGTACAGTACCTCTCTGAAGCTATGAATGCTATTGTGTAGGTTCTGATGTTATGGTCTCAGTGTACAGTACCTCTCTGAAGCTATGAAGGCTGGTGTGTAGGTTCTAATGTTATGGTCTCAGTGTACAGTACCTCTCTGAAGCTATGAAGGCTGGTGTGTAGGTTCTAACGTTATGGTCTCAGTGAACAGTACATCTCTGAAGCTATGAAGGCTGGTGTGTAGGTTATGATGTTATGGTCTCAGTGTACAGTACCTCTCTGAAGCTATGAAGGCTGGTGTGTAGGTTCTAATGTTATGGTCTCAGTGTACAGTACCTCTCTGAAGCTATGAAGGCTGGTGTGTAGGTTCTAATTTTATGGTCTCAGTGTACAGTACCTCTCTGAAGCTATGAAGGCTGGTGTGTAGGTTCTAATGTTACGGTCTCTGTACAGTACCTCTCTGAAGCTATGAAGGCTGGTGTGTAGGTTTTAATGTTATGGTCTCAGTGTACAGTACCTCTCTGAAGCTATGAACGCTGGTGTTTAGGCTCTAATGTTATGGTCTTCAGTGTACAGTACCTCTCTGAAGCTATGAAGGGTGGTGTGTAGGTTCTAATGTTACAGTCTCAGTGTACAGTACCTCTCTGAAGCTATGAAGGCTGGTGTGTAGGCTCTGATGTTATGGTCTTCAGTGTACAGTACCTCTCTGAAGTTATGAAGGTTGGTGTGTAGGTTCTAATGTTATGGTCTCAGTGTACAGTACTTCTTTGAAGCTATGAAGGCTGGTGCGTAGGTTCTAATGCTATGGTCTCAGTGTACAGTACCTCTCTGAAGCTATGAAGGCTGGTGTTTAGGCTCTGATGTTATGGTCTTCAGTGTATAGTACCTCTCTGAAGCTATGAAGGCTGGTGTGTAGGTTCTAATGTTATGGTCTCAGTGTACAGTACCTCTCTGAAGCTATGAAGGCTGGTGTGTAGGCTCTGATGTTATGGTCTTCAGTGTACAGTACCTCTTAGAAGCTATGAAGGCTGGTGTGTAGGCTCTGATGTTATGGTCTTCAGTGTACAGTACCTCTCTGAAGCTATGAAGGCTGGTGTGTAGGTTCTAATGTTATCGTCTTCAGTGTACAGTACCTCTCTGAAGCTATGAAGGCTGGTGTGTAGGTTCCAATGTTATGGTCTCAGTGTACAGTACCTCTCTGAAGCTATGAAGGCTGGTGTGTAGGTTCTAATGTTATGGTCTCAGTGTACAGTACCTCTCTGAAGCTATGAAGGCTGGTGTGTAGGTTCTGATGTTATGGTCTCAGTGTACAGTACCTCTCTGAAGCTATGAAGGCTGGTGTGTAGATTCTAATGTTATGGTCTCAGTGTACAGTACCTCTCTGAAGCTATGAAGGCTGGTGTGTAGGTTCTAATGTTATGGTCTCAGTGTACAGTACCTCTCTGAAACAATGAAGGCTGGTGTGTAGGATCTAATGTTATGGTCTCAGTGTACAGTACCTCTCTGAAGCAATGAAGGCTGGTGTGTAGGTTCTAATGTTATGGTCCCAGTGTACAGTACCTCTCTGAAGCTATGAAGGCTGGTGTGTAGGTTCTAATGTTATGGTCTCAGTGTACAGTACCTCTCTGAAACTATGAAGGCTGGTGTGTAGGTTCTAATGTTATGGTCTCAGTGTACAGTACCTCTCTGAAGCTATGAAGGCTGGTATGTAGGTTCTAATGTTATGATCTCAGTGTACAGTACCTCTCTGAAGCTATGAAAGCTGGTGTGTAGGTTCTGATGTTATGGTCTAAGTATACAGTACCTCTCTGAAGCTATGAAGGCTGGTGTGTAGGTTCTGATGTTATGGTCTCAGTGTACAGTACCTTTCTGAAGCTATGAAGGCTGGTGTGTAGGTTCTAATGTTATGGTCTCAGTGTACAGTACCTCTCTGAAGCTATGAAGGCTGGTGTGTAGGTTCTAATATTATGATCTCAGTGTACAGTATCTCTCCGAAGCTATGAATGCTGTTGTGTAGGTTCTAATGTTAAGGTCTCAGTGTACAGTACCTCTCTGAAGCTATGAAGGCTGGTGTGTAGGTTCTAATGATATGGTCTCAGTGTACAGTACCTCTCTGAAGCTATGAAGGCTGGTGTGTAGGTTCTAATGTTATGGTCTCAGTGTACAGTACCTCTCTGAAGCTATGAAGGCTGGTGTGTAGGTACAAATGTTATGGTCTCAGTGTACTGTACCTCTCTGAAGCTATGAAGGCTGGTGTGTAGGTTCTAATGTTATGGTCTCAGTGTACAGTACCTCTCTGAAGCTATGAAGGCTGGTGTGTAGGTTCTAATGTTATGGTCTCAGTGTACAGTACCTCTCTGAAGTAATGAATGTTGGTGTGTAGGTTCTAATGTTATTGTCTCAGTGTACAGTACCTCTCTGAAGCTATGAAGGTTGGTGTGTAGGTTCTAATGTTATGGTCTCAGTGTACAGTACCTCTCTGAAGCGATGAAGGCTGGTGTGTAGGTTCTAATGTTATGGTCTCAGTGTACAGTACCTCTCTGAAGCTATGAAGGCTGGTGTGTAGGTTCTGATGTTATGGTCTCAGTGTACAGTACCTCTCTGAAGCTATGAAGGCTGGTGTGTAGGTTCTAATGTTATGGTCTTCAGTGTACAGTACTTCTCTGAAGCTATGAAGGCTGGTGTGTAGGTTCTAATGTTACGGTCTCAGTGTACAGTACCTCTCTGAAGCTATGAAGGCTAGTGTGTAGGTTCTGATGTTATGGTCTTCAGTGTGCAGTACCTCTCTGAAGCTATGAACGCTGGTGTGTATGTTCTGATGTTATGGTCTCAGTGTACAGTACCTCTCTGAAGCTATGAAGGCTGGTGTGTAGGTTCTAATGTTATGGTCTCAGTGTACAGTACCTCTCTGAAGCTATGAAGGCTGGTGTGTAGGTTCTGATGTTATGGTCTCAGTGTACAGTACCTCTCTGAAGCTATGAAAGCTGGTGTGTAGGTTCTAATGTTATGGTCTTCAGTGTACAGTACCTCTCTGAAGCTATGAAGGCTGATGTGTAGGTTCTGATGATATGTTCTTCAGTGTACAGTACCTCTCTGAAGCTATGAAGGCTGGTGTGTAGGTTTTAATGTTACGGTCTCAGTGTACAGTACCTCTCTGAAGCTATTAAGGCTGGTGTGTAGGTTCTAATGTTTTGGTCTCAGTGTACAGTACCTCTCTGAAGCTATTAAGGCTGGTGTGTAGGTTCTGATGTTATGGTCTCAGTGTACAGTACCTCTCCGAAGCTATGAAGGCTGGTGTGTAGGTTCTAATGTTATGGTCTCAGTGTACAGTACCTCTCTGAAGCTATGAAGGCTGGTGTGTAGGTTCTGATGTTATGGTCTCAGTGTACAGTACCTCTCTGAAGCTATGAAGGCTGGTGTGTAGGTTCTGATGTTATGGTCTCAGTGTACAGTACCTCTCTGAAGCTATGAAGGCTGGTGTGTAGGTTCTAATGTTATGGTCTCAGTGTACAGTACCTCTCTGAAGCTATGAAGGCTGGTGTGTAGGTTCTAATGTTATGGTCTCAGTGTACAGTACCTCTCTGAAGCTATGAAGGCTGGTGTGTAGGTTCTAATGTTATGGTCTCAGTGTACAGTACCTCTCTGAAGCTATGAAGGCTGGTGTGTAGGTTCTAATGTTATGGTCTCAGTGTACAGTACCTCTGAAGCTATGAAGGCTGGTGTGTAGGTTCTAATGTTATGGTCTCAGTGTACAGTACCTCTCTGAAGCTATGAAGGCTGGTGTGTAGGTTCTAATGTTATGGTCTCAGTGTACAGTACCTCTCTGAAGCTATGAAGGCTGGTGTGTAGGTTCTAATGTTATGGTCTCAGTGTACAGTACCTCTCTGAAGCTATGAAGGCTGGTGTGTAGGTTCTGATGTTATGGTCTCAGTGTACAGTACCTCTCTGAAGCTATGAAGGCTGGTGTGTAGGTTCTGATGTTATGGTCTCAGTGTACAGTACCTCTCTGAAGCTATGAAGGCTGGTGTGTAGGTTCTGATGTTATGGTCTCAGTGTACAGTACCTCTCTGAAGCTATGAAGGCTGGTGTGTAGGTTCTGATGTTATGGTCTCAGTGTACAGTACCTCTCTGAAGCTATGAAGGCTGGTGTGTAGGTTCTGATGTTATGGTCTCAGTGTACAGTACCTCTCTGAAGCTATGAAGGCTGGTGTGTAGGTTCTGATGTTATGGTCTCAGTGTACAGTACCTCTCTGAAGCTATGAAGGCTGGTGTGTAGGTTCTGATGTTATGGTCTCAGTGTACAGTACCTTTCTGAAGCTATGAAGGCTGGTGTGTAGGTTCTGATGTTATGGTCTCAGTGTACAGTACCTCTCTGAAGCTATGAAGGCTGGTGTGTAGGTTCTAATGTTATGGTCTCAGTGTACAGTACCTCTCTGAAGCTATGAAGGCTGGTGTGTAGGTTCTAATGTTATGGTCTCAGTGTACAGTACCTCTCTGAAGCTATGAAGGCTGGTGTGTAGGTTCTAATGTTATGGTCTCAGTGTACAGTACCTCTCTGAAGCTATGAAGGCTGGTGTGTAGGTTCTGATGTTATGGTCTCAGTGTACAGTACCTCTCTGAAGCTATGAAGGCTGGTGTGTAGGTTCTGATGTTATGGTCTCAGTGTACAGTACCTCTCTGAAGCTATGAAGGCTGGTGTGTAGGTTCTGATGTTATGGTCTCAGTGTACAGTACCTCTCTGAAGCTATGAAGGCTGGTGTGTAGGTTCTGATGTTATGGTCTCAGTGTACAGTACCTCTCTGAAGCTATGAAGGCTGGTGTGTAGGTTCTGATGTTATGGTCTCAGTGTACAGTACCTCTCTGAAGCTATGAAGGCTGGTGTGTAGGTTCTGATGTTATGGTCTCAGTGTACAGTACCTCTCTGAAGCTATGAAGGCTGGTGTGTAGGTTCTGATGTTATGGTCTCAGTGTACAGTACCTCTCTGAAGCTATGAAGGCTGGTGTGTAGGTTCTGATGTTATGGTCTCAGTGTACAGTACCTCTCTGAAGCTATGAAGGCTGGTGTGTAGGTTCTGATGTTATGGTCTCAGTGTACAGTACCTCTCTGAAGCTATGAAGGCTGGTGTGTAGGTTCTGATGTTATGGTCTCAGTGTACAGTACCTCTCTGAAGCTATGAAGGCTGGTGTGTAGGTTCTGATGTTATGGTCTCAGTGTACAGTACCTCTCTGAAGCTATGAAGGCTGGTGTGTAGGTTCTGATGTTATGGTCTCAGTGTACAGTACCTCTCTGAAGCTATGAAGGCTGGTGTGTAGGTTCTGATGTTATGGTCTCAGTGTACAGTACCTCTCTGAAGCTATGAAGGCTGGTGTGTAGGTTCTGATGTTATGGTCTCAGTGTACAGTACCTCTCTGAAGCTATGAAGGCTGATGTGTAGGTTCTGATGTTATGGTCTCAGTGTACAGTACCTCTCTGAAGCTATGAAGGCTGGTGTGTAGGTTCTGATGTTATGGTCTCAGTGTACAGTACCTCTCTGAAGCTATGAAGGCTGATGTGTAGGTTCTGATGTTATGGTCTCAGTGTACAGTACCTCTCTGAAGCTATGAAGGCTGATGTGTAGGTTCTGATGTTATGGTCTCAGTGTACAGTACCTCTCTGAAGCTATGAAGGCTGATGTGTAGGTTCTGATGTTATGGTCTCAGTGTACAGTACCTCTCTGAAGCTATGAAGGCTGGTGTGTAGGTTCTGATGTTATGGTCTCAGTGTACAGTACCTCTCTGAAGCTATGAAGGCTGGTGTGTAGGTTCTGATGTTATGGTCTCAGTGTACAGTACCTCTCTGAAGCTATGAAGGCTGGTGTGTAGGTTCTGATGTTATGGTCTCAGTGTACAGTACCTCTCTGAAGCTATGAAGGCTGGTGTGTAGGTTCTAATGTTATGGTCTCAGTGTACAGTACCTCTCTGAAGCTATGAAGGCTGGTGTGTAGGTTCTGATGTTATGGTCTCAGTGTACAGTACCTCTCTGAAGCTATGAAGGCTGGTGTGTAGGTTCTAATGTTATGGTCTCAGTGTACAGTACCTCTCTGAAGCTATGAAGGCTGGTGTGTAGGTTCTGATGTTATGGTCTCAGTGTACAGTACCTCTCTGAAGCTATGAAGGCTGGTGTGTAGGTTCTGATGTTATGGTCTCAGTGTACAGTACCTCTCTGAAGCTATGAAGGCTGGTGTGTAGGTTCTGATGTTATGGTCTCAGTGTACAGTACCTCTCTGAAGCTATGAAGGCTGGTGTGTAGGTTCTAATGTTATGGTCTCAGTGTACAGTACCTCTCTGAAGCTATGAAGGCTGGTGTGTAGGTTCTGATGTTATGGTCTCAGTGTACAGTACCTCTCTGAAGCTATGAAGGCTGGTGTGTAGGTTCTGATGTTATGGTCTCAGTGTACAGTACCTCTCTGAAGCTATGAAGGCTGGTGTGTAGGTTCTAATGTTATGGTCTCAGTGTACAGTACCTCTCTGAAGCTATGAAGGCTGGTGTGTAGGTTCTGATGTTATGGTCTCAGTGTACAGTACCTCTCTGAAGCTATGAAGGCTGGTGTGTAGGTTCTAATGTTATGGTCTCAGTGTACAGTACCTCTCTGAAGCTATGAAGGCTGGTGTGTAGGTTCTAATGTTATGGTCTCAGTGTACAGTACCTCTCTGAAGCTATGAAGGCTGGTGTGTAGGTTCTGATGTTATGGTCTCAGTGTACAGTACCTCTCTGAAGCTATGAAGGCTGGTGTGTAGGTTCTAATGTTATGGTCTCAGTGTACAGTACCTCTCTGAAGCTATGAAGGCTGGTGTGTAGGTTCTAATGTTATGGTCTCAGTGTACAGTACCTCTCTGAAGCTATGAAGGCTGGTGTGTAGGTTCTAATGTTATGGTCTCAGTGTACAGTACCTCTCTGAAGCTATGAAGGCTGGTGTGTAGGTTCTAATGTTATGGTCTCAGTGTACAGTACCTCTCTGAAGCTATGAAGGCTGGTGTGTAGGTTCTGATGTTATGGTCTCAGTGTACAGTACCTCTCTGAAGCTATGAAGGCTGGTGTGTAGGTTCTGATGTTATGGTCTCAGTGTACAGTACCTCTCTGAAGCTATGAAGGCTGGTGTGTAGGTTCTAATGTTATGGTCTCAGTGTACAGTACCTCTCTGAAGCTATGAAGGCTGGTGTGTAGGTTCTGATGTTATGGTCTCAGTGTACAGTACCTCTCTGAAGCTATGAAGGCTGGTGTGTAGGTTCTGATGTTATGGTCTCAGTGTACAGTACCTCTCTGAAGCTATGAAGGCTGGTGTGTAGGTTCTGATGTTATGGTCTCAGTGTACAGTACCTCTCTGAAGCTATGAAGGCTGGTGTGTAGGTTCTAATGTTATGGTCTCAGTGTACAGTACCTCTCTGAAGCTATGAAGGCTGATGTCTAGGTTCTGATGTTATGGTCTCAGTGTACAGTACCTCTCTGAAGCTATGAAGGCTGGTGTGTAGGTTCTGATGTTATGGTCTCAGTGTACAGTACCTCTCTGAAGCTATGAAGGCTGGTGTGTAGGTTCTGATGTTATGGTCTCAGTGTACAGTACCTCTCTGAAGCTATGAAGGCTGGTGTGTAGGTTCTGATGTTATGGTCTCAGTGTACAGTACCTCTCAAGCTATGAAGGCTGGTGTGTAGGGTCTGATGTTATGGTCTCAGTGTACAGTACCTCTCTGAAGCTATGAAGGCTGGTGTGTAGGTTCTGATGTTATGGTCTCAGTGTACAGTACCTCTCTGAAGCTATGAAGGCTGGTGTGTAGGTTCTCATGTTCTGGCCTCAGTGTACAGTACCTCCCTGAAGCTATGAAGGCTGGTGTGTAGGTTCTGATGTTATGGTCCCAGTGTACAGTACCTCTCTGAAGCTATGAAGGCTGATGTGTAGGTTCTGATGTTATGGTCTCAGTGTACAGTACCTCTCTGAAGCTATGAAGGCTAGTGTGTAGGTTCTGATGTTATGGTCTTCAGTGTGCAGTACCTCTCTGAAGCTATGAACGCTGGTGTGTATGTTCTGATGTTATGGTCTCAGTGTACAGTACCTCTCTGAAGCTATGAAGGCTGGTGTGTAGGTTCTGATGTTATGGTCTCAGTGTACAGTACCTCTCTGAAGCTATGAAGGCTGGTGTGTAGGTTCTGATGTTATGGTCTCAGTGTACAGTACCTCTCTGAAGCTATGAAGGCTGGTGTGTAGGTTCTAATGTTATGGTCTCAGTGTACAGTACCTCTCTGAAGCTATGAAGGCTGGTGTGTAGGTTCTGATGTTATGGTCTCAGTGTACAGTACCTCTCTGAAGCTATGAAGGCTGGTGTGTAGGTTCTGATGTTATGGTCTCAGTGTACAGTACCTCTCTGAAGCTATGAAGGCTGGTGTGTAGGTTCTGATGTTATGGTCTCAGTGTACAGTACCTCTCTGAAGCTATGAAGGCTGGTGTGTAGGTTCTGATGTTATGGTCTCAGTGTACAGTACCTCTCTGAAGCTATGAAGGCTGGTGTGTAGGTTCTGATGTTATGGTCTCAGTGTACAGTACCTCTCTGAAGCTATGAAGGCTGGTGTGTAGGTTCTGATGTTATGGTCTCAGTGTACAGTACCTCTCTGAAGCTATGAAGGCTGGTGTGTAGGTTCTAATGTTATGGTCTCAGTGTACAGTACCTCTCTGAAGCTATGAAGGCTGGTGTGTAGGTTCTGATGTTATGGTCTCAGTGTACAGTACCTCTCTGAAGCTATGAAGGCTGGTGTGTAGGTTCTGATGTTATGGTCTCAGTGTACAGTACCTCTCTGAAGCTATGAAGGCTGGTGTGTAGGTTCTGATGTTATGGTCTCAGTGTACAGTACCTCTCTGAAGCTATGAAGGCTGGTGTGTAGGTTCTAATGTTATGGTCTCAGTGTACAGTACCTCTCTGAAGCTATGAAGGCTGGTGTGTAGGTTCTAATGTTATGGTCTCAGTGTACAGTACCTCTCTGAAGCTATGAAGGCTGGTGTGTAGGTTCTAATGTTATGGTCTCAGTGTACAGTACCTCTCTGAAGCTATGAAGGCTGGTGTGTAGGTTCTGATGTTATGGTCTCAGTGTACAGTACCTCTCTGAAGCTATGAAGGCTGGTGTGTAGGTTCTAATGTTATGGTCTCAGTGTACAGTACCTCTCTGAAGCTATGAAGGCTGGTGTGTAGGTTCTAATGTTATGGTCTCAGTGTACAGTACCTCTCTGAAGCTATGAAGGCTGGTGTGTAGGTTCTAATGTTATGGTCTCAGTGTACAGTACCTCTCTGAAGCTATGAAGGCTGGTGTGTAGGTTCTGATGTTATGGTCTCAGTGTACAGTACCTCTCTGAAGCTATGAAGGCTGGTGTGTAGGTTCTAATGTTATGGTCTCAGTGTACAGTACCTCTCTGAAGCTATGAAGGCTGGTGTGTAGGTTCTAATGTTATGGTCTCAGTGTACAGTACCTCTCTGAAGCTATGAAGGCTGGTGTGTAGGTTCTAATGTTATGGTCTCAGTGTACAGTACCTCTCTGAAGCTATGAAGGCTGGTGTGTAGGTTCTGATGTTATGGTCTCAGTGTACAGTACCTCTCTGAAGCTATGAAGGCTGGTGTGTAGGTTCTAATGTTATGGTCTCAGTGTACAGTACCTCTCTGAAGCTATGAAGGCTGGTGTGTAGGTTCTAATGTTATGGTCTCAGTGTACAGTACCTCTCTGAAGCTATGAAGGCTGGTGTGTAGGTTCTGATGTTATGGTCTCAGTGTACAGTACCTCTCTGAAGCTATGAAGGCTGGTGTGTAGGTTCTAATGTTATGGTCTCAGTGTACAGTACCTCTCTGAAGCTATGAAGGCTGGTGTGTAGGTTCTGATGTTATGGTCTCAGTGTACAGTACCTCTCTGAAGCTATGAAGGCTGGTGTGTAGGTTCTAATGTTATGGTCTCAGTGTACAGTACCTCTCTGAAGCTATGAAGGCTGGTGTGTAGGTTCTGATGTTATGGTCTCAGTGTACAGTACCTCTCTGAAGCTATGAAGGCTGGTGTGTAGGTTCTAATGTTATGGTCTCAGTGTACAGTACCTCTCTGAAGCTATGAAGGCTGGTGTGTAGGTTCTAATGTTATGGTCTCAGTGTACAGTACCTCTCTGAAGCTATGAAGGCTGGTGTGTAGGTTCTGATGTTATGGTCTCAGTGTACAGTACCTCTCTGAAGCTATGAAGGCTGGTGTGTAGGTTCTAATGTTATGGTCTCAGTGTACAGTACCTCTCTGAAGCTATGAAGGCTGGTGTGTAGGTTCTAATGTTATGGTCTCAGTGTACAGTACCTCTCTGAAGCTATGAAGGCTGGTGTGTAGGTTCTAATGTTATGGTCTCAGTGTACAGTACCTCTCTGAAGCTATGAAGGCTGGTGTGTAGGTTCTAATGTTATGGTCTCAGTGTACAGTACCTCTCTGAAGCTATGAAGGCTGGTGTGTAGGTTCTAATGTTATGGTCTCAGTGTACAGTACCTCTCTGAAGCTATGAAGGCTGGTGTGTAGGTTCTAATGTTATGGTCTCAGTGTACAGTACCTCTCTGAAGCTATGAAGGCTGGTGTGTAGGTTCTAATGTTATGGTCTCAGTGTACAGTACCTCTCTGAAGCTATGAAGGCTGGTGTGTAGGTTCTGATGTTATGGTCTCAGTGTACAGTACCTCCCTGAAGCTAAGAAGGCTGGTGTGTAGGTTCTGATGTTATGGTCTCAGTGTACAGTACCTCTCGGAAGCTATGAAAGCTGGTGTGTAGGTTTTAATGTTATGGTCTTCAGTGCACAGTACCTCTCTGAAGCTATGAAGGCTGGTGTGCAGGTTCTGATGTTATGGTCCTCAGTGTACAGTACCTCTCTGAAGCTATGAAGGCTGGTGTGTAGGTTCTGATGTCATGGTCTCAGTGTACATTACCTTCTGAAGCTATGAAGGCTGGCGTGTAGGTTCTGATGTTATGGTCTTCAGTGTACAGTACCTCTCTGAAGCTATGAAGGCTGATGTGTAGGTTCTGATGATATGTTCTTCAGTGTACAGTACCTCTCTAAAGCTATGAAGGTTGATGTGTAGGTTCTGATGTTATGGTCTCAGTGTACAGTACCTCTCTGAAGCTATCAAGGCTGGTGTGTAGGTTTTAATGTTATGGTCTTCAGTGTACAGTACCTCTCTGAAGCTATGAAGGCTGGTGTGTAGGTTCAGATGTTATGCTCTCAGTGTACAGTACCTCTCCGAAACTATGAAGGCTGGTGTGTAGGTTCTAATGTTATGGTCTCAGTGTACAGTACCTCTCTGAAGCTATGAAGGCTAGTGAGTAGGTTCTTATGTTATGGTCTCAGTGTACAGTACCTCTCTGAATCTATGAAGGCTGGTGTGTAGGTTCTAATGTCATGGTCTCAGTGTACAGTACCTCTCTGAAGCTATGAAGGCTGGTGTGTAGGTTCTAACGTTATGGTCTCAGTGTACAATACCTCTCTGAAGCTATGAAGGCTGGTGTGTAGGCTCTGATGTTATGGTCTTCAGTGTACAGTACCTCTCTGAAGCTATGAAGGCTGATGTGTAGGTTCTGATGTTATGGTCTCAGTGCACAGTACCTATCTGAAGCTATGAAGGCTGGTGTGTAGGTTCTGATGTTATGGTCTCAGTGTACAGTACCTCTCTGAAGCTATGAAAGCTGATGTCTAGGTTCTGATCTTACAGTCTCAGTGTACAGTACCTCTCTGAAGCTATGAAGGCTGGTGTGTAGGTTCCAATGTTATGGTCTCAGTGTACAGTACCTCTCTGAAGCTATGAAGGCTGGTGTGTAGGTTCTAATGTTATGGTCTCAGTGTACAGTACCTCTCTGAAGCTATGAAGGCTGATGTCTAGGTTCTGATGTTATGGTCTCAGTGTACAGTACCTCTCTGAAGCTATGAAGGCTGGTGTTTAGGCTCTGATGTTATGGTCTTCAGTGTACAGTACCTCTCTGAAGCTATGAAGGCTGGTGTGTAGGTTCTGATGTTATGGTCTCAGTGCACAATACCTCTCTGAAGCTATGAAGGCTGGTGTGTAGGTTCTGATGTTATGGTCTCAGTGTACAGTACCTCTCTGAAGCTATGAAGGCTGATGTCTAGGTTCTGATGTTACAGTCTCAGTGTACAGTACCTCTCTGAAGCTATGAAGGCTGGTGTGTAGGTTCCAATGTTATGGTCCCAGTGTACAGTACCTCTCTGAAGCTATGAAGACTGGTGTGTAGGTTCTAATGTTATGGTCTCAGTGTACAGTACCTCTCTGAAGCTATGAAGGCTGATGTCTAGGTTCTGATGTTATGGTCTCAGTGTACAGTACCTCTCTGAAGCTATGAAGGCTGATGTGTAGGTTCTGATGTTATGGTGTCAGTGTACAGTACCTCTCTGAAGGTATGAAGGCTGATGTGTAGGTTCGGATGTTATGGTCTCAGTGTACAGTACCTCTCTGAAGCTATGAAGGCTGATGTGTAGGTTCTGATGATATGTTCTTCAGTGTACAGTACCTCTCTAAAGCTATGAAGGCTGGTGTGTAGGTTCTGATGTTATGGTCTCAGTGCACAGTACCTCTCTGAAGCTATGAAGGCTGGTGTGTAGGTTCTGATGTTATGGTCTCAGTGTACAGTACCTCTCTGAAGCTATGAAGGCTGGTGTGTAGGTTCTAATGTTTTGGTCTCAGTGTACAGTACCTCTCTGAAGCTATGAAGGTTGGTGTGTAGGGTCTAATGTTATGTTCTCAGTGTACAGTACCTCTCTGAAGCTATGAAGGCTGGTGTGTAGGTTCTAATGTTATGGTCTCAGTGTACAGTACCTCTCTGAAGCTATGAAGGCTGCTGTGTAGGTTCTAATGTTATGGTCTCAGTGTACAGTACCTCTCTGAAGCTATGAAGGCTGGTGTGTAGGTTCTGATGTTATGGTCTCAGTGTACAGTACCTCTCTGAAGCTATGAAGGCTGGTGTGTAGGTTCTAATGTTATGGTCTCAGTGTACAGTACCTCTCTGAAGCTATGAAGGCTGGTGTGTAGGTTCTGATGTTATGGTCTCAGTGTACAGTACCTTTCTGAAGCTATGAAGGCTGGTGTGTAGGTTCTGATGTTATGGTCTCAGTGTACAGTACCTCTCTGAAGCTATGAAGGCTGGTGTGTAGGTTCTGATGTTATGGTCTCAGTGTACAGTACCTCTCTGAAGCTATGAAGGCTGATGTCTAGGTTCTGATATTATGGTCTCAGTGCACAGTACCTCTCTGAAGCTATGAAGGCTGGTGTGTAGGTTCTGATGTTATGGTCTCAGTGTACAGTACCTCTCTGAAGCTATGAAGGCTGATGTCTAGGTTCTGATGTTATGGTCTCAGTGTACAGTACCTCTCTGAAGCTATGAAGGCTTGTGTGTAGGTTCTAATGTTATGGTCTCAGTGTACAGTACCTCTCTGAAACTATGAAGGCTGGTGTGTAGGTTCTGATGTTATGGTCTCAGTGTACAGTACCTCTCTGAAGCTATGAAGGCTGGTGTGTAGGTTCTAACGTTATGGTCTCAGTGTACAATACCTCTCTGAAGCTATGAAGGCTGGTGTGTAGGTTCTAATGTTATGGTCTCAGTGTACAGAACCTCTCTGAAGCTATGAAGGCTGGTGTGTAGGTTCTGATGTTATGGTCTCAGTGTACAGTACCTCTCTGAAGCTATGAAGGCTGATGTCTAGGTTCTGATGTTATGGTCTCAGTGTACAGTACCTCTCTGAAACTATGAAGGCTGGTGTCTAGGTTCTGATGTTATGGTCTCAGTGTACAGTACCTCCCTGAAGCTATGAAGGCTGATGTCTAGGTTCTTATTAGGTTCATAGGTTCATAGGTTCATACTAGGCTATCTTCCCGAGTGCATTTACAAGCCTAGCCCATAGTTTTGTGGCTTACGCCACCCCTTTAGTATGGGGAACTATACCCATTATTTTGCTGTGCCTCTGTTGAGCAGTGACACTGAGGTAATCCCTGGGGTATATCTGCGATCTCCCATCCATTGGTCAAGATTTCTCTTGAACAAGGCCAGCGAGGTGCTCTGCCTCACATATACCGGGATTTTATTCCACAGCATAGGGAGTCTTTGGGTGATGAATCTATCCCTCCAGCACGTCCTATTAATAGCCGTGTCAAGGTTTAAGTCTCCCGCCCTTGTGGCTCTGACGGATCTAGATTTTTGAGGTGAAGCATATTCATCAAATCTGGGTTTGACATGGCCTTGTATGTTAGGCAAAGGTCACCTCTGAGCAAGCGTAATGGCGACTGAATAGAGCTGGAGTTCTTTCAGTCGGGCAGCATAGGACAGATGTTTGAGACCCTTTATCCTTTTGGTGAGGAACTTTTGTGGCCTCTCCAGCTGCTGCAAGTGTCGGGTCAGATACATTCCGAATGGGGCATTGTACTCAATCATTGGTCTGATGAGTAATGAGTATAGGGAAACTATGACCTCCCTTGATCTAGATGAGAATCCCTTCATGATAAGGTGGGCAATGTAGAAGGTCTTCCTAACTACTTTAGCTACATGGGTGTCGAATGACAGACTACTATCAACCTGGGTCCCCAGGTCCCTGATAACTTCTTCTGTACTCAGTGGATTGCCACCTATTTGGTAGCTAGGGGTAACCTTGTTTTCCCGAAGGGTATGACTATGCATTTTTTGGCATTTAACTTTAGGCCATGGCTCTGGCACCAGTTATCCGTTTTTGTGATACCTTTCTGAAGGATATCTGTGTCAGATGTGTTTTCTACTATGGCGCCCAGTTTGCAGTCATCTGCAAACTTTGTCAGCCATAACCCTCCTGTGTTTGCTTGTACTTCGGAAAAGTAGATGCCAAACAAGAGTGGGCCCAGGACTGAGCCCTGTGGTACACCACTTGTGACAGGCTTTGAGTCTGACATGGCGCCAGCAACTCTGACCCTGTGGGTTCTGTCACTCA
Source organism: Protopterus annectens (assembly GCF_019279795.1). NCBI lineage: Eukaryota > Metazoa > Chordata > Ceratodontiformes > Protopteridae > Protopterus > Protopterus annectens. The sequence continues at coordinate 330,349,595 of NC_056744.1, read as the reverse complement.
GCCAGTTTGCAACCCATCTTGTGATGTATGGGTTAACATTTAAGCTGATGAGTTTTTCAATGATACCCGAGTGGGGTATTGTATCAAAGGCCTTCGCCATCCAGTTCTGATGTTATGGTCTCAGTGTACAGTACCTCTCTGAAACTATGAAGGCTGGTGTCTAGGTTCTGATGTTATGGTCTCAGTGTACAGTACCCCCCTGAAGCTATGAAGGCTGATGTCTAGGTTCTGATGTTATGGTCTCAGTGTAGAGTACCTCACTGAAGCTATGACGGCTGATGTCTAGGTTCTGATGTTATGGACTCAGTGTACAGTACCTCTCTGAAGCTATGAAGGCTGATGTCTAGGTTCTGATGTTATGGTCTCAGTGTACAGTACCTCTCTGAAGCTATGAAGGCTGGTGTGTAGGTTCTGATGTTATGGTCTCAGTGTACAGTACCTCTGAAGCTATGAAGGCTGGTGTGTAGGTTCTGATGTTATGGTCTCAGTGTACAGTACCTCTGAAGCTATGAAGGCTGGTGTCTAGGTTCTGATGTTATGGTCTCAGTGTACAGTACCTCTCTGAAGCTATGAAGGCTGGTGTGTAGGTTCTGATGTTATGGTCTCAGTGTACAGTACCTCTCTGAAGCTATGAAGGCTGATGTCTAGGTTCTGATGTTATGGTCTCAGTGTACAGTACCTCTCTGAGGCTATGAAGGCTGATGTCTAGGTTCTGATGTTATGGTCTCAGTGTACAGTACCTCTCTGAAGCTATGAAGGCTGATGTCTAGGTTCTGATGTTATGGTCTCAGTGTACAGTACCTCTCTGAAGCTATGAAGGCTGGTGTGTAGGTTTTAATGTTATGGTCTTCAGTGTACAGTACCTCTCTGAAGCTATGAAGGCTGGTGTGTAGGTTCAGATGTTATGCTCTCAGTGTACAGTACCTCTCCGAAACTATGAAGGCTGGTGTGTAGGTTCTAATGTTATGGTCTCAGTGTACAGTACCTCTCTGAAGCTATGAAGGCTAGTGAGTAGGTTCTTATGTTATGGTCTCAGTGTACAGTACCTCTCTGAATCTATGAAGGCTGGTGTGTAGGTTCTAATGTCATGTTCTCAGTGTACAGTACCTCTCTGAAGCTATGAAGGCTGGTGTGTAGGTTCTAACGTTATGGTCTCAGTGTACAATACCTCTCTGAAGCTATGAAGGCTGGTGTGTAGGCTCTGATGTTATGGTCTTCAGTGTACAGTACCTCTCTGAAGCTATGAAGGCTGGTGTGTAGGTTCTGATGTTATGGTCTCAGTGCACAGTACCTATCTGAAGCTATGAAGGCTGGTGTGTAAGTTCTGATGTTATGGTCTCAGTGTACAGTACCTCTCTGAAGCTATGAAGGCTGATGTCTAGGTTCTGATGTTACAGTCTCAGTGTACAGTACCTCTCTGAAGCTATGAAGGCTGGTGTGTAGGTTCCAATGTTATGGTCTCAGTGTACAGTATCTCTCTGAAGCTATGAAGGCTGGTGTGTAGGTTCTAATGTTATGGTCTCAGTGTACAGTACCTCTCTGAAGCTATGAAGGCTGATGTCTAGGTTCTGATGTTATGGTCTCAGTGTACAGTACTTCTCTGAAGCTATGAAGGCTGGTGTTTAGGCTCTGATGTTATGGTCTTCAGTGTACAGTACCTCTCTGAAGCTATGAAGGCTGGTGTGTAGGTTCTGATGTTATGGTCTCAGTGCACAATACCTCTCTGAAGCTATGAAGGCTGGTGTGTAGGTTCTGATGTTGTGGTCTCAGTGTACAGTACCTCTCTGAAGCTATGAAGGCTGATGTCTAGGTTCTGATGTTACAGTCTCAGTGTACAGTACCTCTCTGAAGCTATGAAGGCTGGTGTGTAGGTTCCACTGTTATGGTCTCAGTGTACAGTACCTCTCTGAAGCTATGAAGACTGGTGTGTAGGTTCTAATGTTATGGTCTCAGTGTACAGTACCTCTCTGAAGCTATGAAGGCTGATGTCTAGGTTCTGATGTTATGGTCTCAGTGTACAGTACCTCTCTGAAGCTATGAAGGCTGATGTGTAGGTTCTGATGTTATGGTCTCAGTGTACAGTACCTCTCTGAAGGTATGAAGGCTGATGTGTAGGTTCGGATGTTATGGTCTCAGTGTACAGTACCTCTCTGAAGCTATGAAGGCTGATGTGTAGGTTCTGATGATATGTTCTTCAGTGTACAGTACCTCTCTAAAGCTATGAAGGCTGGTGTGTAGGTTCTGATGTTATGGTCTCAGTGTACAGTACCTCTCTGAAGCTATGAAGGCTGATGTCTAGGTTCTGATGTTATGGTCTCAGTGCACAGTACCTCTCTGAAGCTATGAAGGCTGGTGTGTAGGTTCTGATGTTATGGTCTCAGTGTACAGTACCTCTCTGAAGCTATGAAGGCTGGTGTGTAGGTTCTAATGTTATGGTCTCAGTGTACAGTACCTCTCTGAAGCTATGAAGGTTGGTGTGTAGGTTCTAATGTTATGGTCTCAGTGTACAGTACCTCTCTGAAGCTATGAAGGCTGGTTTGTAGGTTCTAATGTTATGGTCTCAGTGTACAGTACCTCTCTGAAGCTATGAAGGCTGCTGTGTAGGTTCTAATGTTATGGTCTCAGTGTACAGTACCTCTCTGAAGCTATGAAGGCTGGTGTGTAGGTTCTGATGTTATGGTCTCAGTGTACAGTACCTCCCTGAAGCTAAGAAGGCTGGTGTGTAGGTTCTGATGTTATGGTCTCAGTGTACAGTACCTCTCTGAAGCTATGAAAGCTGGCGTGTAGGTTTTAATGTTATGGTCTTCAGTGTACAGTACCTCTCTGAAGCTATGAAGGCTGGTGTGCAGGTTCTGATGTCATGGTCTCAGTGTACAGTACCTCTCTGAAGCTATGAAGGCTGGTGTGCAGGTTCTGATGTTATGGTCTTCAGTGTACAGTACCTCTCTGAAGCTATGAAGGCTGGTGTGTAGGTTCTGATGTCATGGTCTCAGTGTACATTACCTTCTGAAGCTATGAAGGCTGGCGTGTAGGTTCTGATGTTATGGTCTTCAGTGTACAGTACCTCTCTGAAGCTATGAAGGCTGATGTGTAGGTTCTGATGATATGTTCTTCAGTGTACAGTACCTCTCTAAAGCTATGAAGGCTGATGTGTAGGTTCTGATGTTATGGTCTCAGTGTACAGTACCTCTCTGAAGCTATCAAGGCTGGTGTGTAGGTTTTAATGTTATGGTCTTCAGTGTACAGTACCTCTCTGAAGCTATGAAGGCTGGTGTGTAGGTTCAGATGTTATGCTCTCAGTGTACAGTACCTCTCCGAAACTATGAAGGCTGGTGTGTAGGTTCTAATGTTATGGTCTCAGTGTACAGTACCTCTCTGAAGCTATGAAGGCTAGTGAGTAGGTTCTTATGTTATGGTCTCAGTGTACAGTACCTCTCTGAATCTATGAAGGCTGGTGTGTAGGTTCTAATGTCATGGTCTCAGTGTACAGTACCTCTCTGAAGCTATGAAGGCTGGTGTGTAGGTTCTAACGTTATGGTCTCAGTGTACAATACCTCTGAAGCTATGAAGGCTGGTGTGTAGGCTCTGATGTTATGGTCTTCAGTGTACAGTACCTCTCTGAAGCTATGAAGGCTGATGTGTAGGTTCTGATGTTATGGTCTCAGTGCACAGTACCTATCTGAAGCTATGAAGGCTGGTGTGTAGGTTCTGATGTTATGGTCTCAGTGTGCAGTACCTCTCTGAAGCTATGAAAGCTGATGTCTAGGTTCTGATCTTACAGTCTCAGTGTACAGTACCTCTCTGAAGCTATGAAGGCTGGTGTGTAGGTTCCAATGTTATGGTCTCAGTGTACAGTACCTCTCTGAAGTTATGAAGGCTGGTGTGTAGGTTCTAATGTTATGGTCTCAGTGTACAGTACCTCTGAAGCTATGAAGGCTGATGTCTAGGTTCTGATGTTATGGTCTCAGTGTACAGTACCTCTCTGAAGCTATGAAGGCTGGTGTTTAGGCTCTGATGTTATGGTCTTCAGTGTACGGTACCTCTCTGAAGCTATGAAGGCTGGTGTGTAGGTTCTGATGTTATGGTCTCAGTGCACAATACCTCTCTGAAGCTATGAAGGCTGGTGTGTAGGTTCTGATGTTATGGTCTCAGTGTACAGTACCTCTCTGAAGCTATGAAGGCTGATGTCTAGGTTCTGATGTTACAGTCTCAGTGTACAGTACCTCTCTGAAGCTATGAAGGCTGGTGTGTAGGTTCCAATGTTATGGTCTCAGTGTACAGTACCTCTCTGAAGCTATGAAGACTGGTGTGTAGGTTCTAATGTTATGGTCTCAGTGTACAGTACCTCTCTGAAGCTATGAAGGCTGATGTCTAGGTTTTGATGTTATGGTCTCAGTGTACAGTACCTCTCTGAAGCTATGAAGGCTGATGTGTAGGTTCTGATGTTATGGTCTCAGTGTACAGTACCTCTCTGAAGCTATGAAGGCTGATGTCTAGGTTCTGATGTTATGGTCTCAGTGCACAGTACCTCTCTGAAGCTATGAAGGCTGGTGTGTAGGTTCTGATGTTATGGTCTCAGTGTACAGTACCTCTCTGAAGCTATGAAGGCTGGTGTGTAGGTTCTAATGTTATGGTCTCAGTGTACAGTACCTCTCTGAAGCTATGAAGGTTGGTGTGTAGGTTCTAATGTTATGGTCTCAGTGTACAGTACCTCTCTGAAGCTATGAAGGCTGGTGTGTAGGTTCTAATGTTATGGTCTCAGTGTACAGTACCTCTCTGAAGCTATGAAGGCTGCTGTGTAGGTTCTAATGTTATGGTCTCAGTGTACAGTACCTCTCTGAAGCTATGAAGGCTGGTGTGTAGGTTCTGATGTTATGGTCTCAGTGTACAGTACCTCTCTGAAGCTATGAAGGCTGGTGTGTAGGTTCTAATGTTATGGTCTCAGTGTACAGTACCTCTCTGAAGCTATGAAGGCTGGTGTGTAGGTTCTGATGTTATGGTCTCAGTGTACAGTACCTTTCTGAAGCTATGAAGGCTGGTGTGTAGGTTCTGATGTTATGGTCTCAGTGTACAGTACCTCTGAAGCTATGAAGGCTGGTGTGTAGGTTCTGATGTTATGGTCTCAGTGTACAGTACCTCTCTGAAGCTATGAAGGCTGATGTCTAGGTTCTGATGTTATGGTCTCAGTGCACAGTACCTCTCTGAAGCTATGAAGGCTGGTGTGTAGGTTCTGATGTTATGGTCTCAGTGTACAGTACCTCTCTGAAGCTATGAAGGCTGATGTCTAGGTTCTGATGTTATGGTCTCAGTGTACAGTACCTCTCTGAAGCTATGAAGGCTTGTGTGTAGGTTCTAATGTTATGGTCTCAGTGTACAGTACCTCTCTGAAGCTATGAAGGCTGGTGTGTAGGTTCTGATGTTATGGTCTCAGTGTACAGTACCTCTCTGAAGCTATGAAGGCTGGTGTGTAGGTTCTAACGTTATGGTCTCAGTGTACAATACCTCTCTGAAGCTATGAAGGCTGGTGTGTAGGTTCTAATGTTATGGTCTCAGTGTACAGTACCTCTCTGAAGCTATGAAGGCTGGTGTGTAGGTTCTGATGTTATGGTCTCAGTGTACAGTACCTCTCTGAAGCTATGAAGGCTGATGTCTAGGTTCTGATGTTATGGTCTCAGTGTACAGTACCTCTCTGAAACTATGAAGGCTGGTGTCTAGGTTCTGATGTTATGGTCTCAGTGTACAGTACCTCCCTGAAGCTATGAAGACTGATGTCTAGGTTCTGATTAGGTTCATAGGTTCATAGGTTCATACTAGGCTATCTTCCCGAGGGCATTTACAAGCCTAGCCCATAGTTTTGTGGCTTACGCCACCCCTTTAGTATGGGGAACTATACCCATTATTTTGCTGTGCCTCTGTTGAGCAGTGACACTGAGGTAATCCCTGGGGTATATCTGCGATCTCCCATCCATTGGTCAAGATTTCTCTTGAACAAGGCCAGCGAGGTGCTCTGCCTCACATATACCGGGATTTTATTCCACAGCATAGGGAGTCTTTGGGTGATGAATCTATCCCTCCAGCACGTCCTATTAATAGCCGTGTCAAGGTTTAAGTCTCCGCCCTTGTGGCTCTGACGGATCTAGATTTTTGAGGTGAAGCATATTCATCAAATCTGGGTTTGACATGGCCTTGTATGTTAGGCAAAGGTCACCTCTGAGCAAGCGGTGCGACTGAATAGAGCTGGAGTTCTTTCAGTCGGGCAGCATAGGACAGATGTTTGAGACCCTTTATCCTTTTGGTGAGGAACTTTTGTGGCCTCTCCAGCTGCTGCAAGTGTCGGGTCAGATACATTCCGAATGGGGCATTGTACTCAATCATTGGTCTGATGAGTGATGAGTATAGGGAGACTATGACCTCCCTTGATCTAGATGAGAATCCCTTCATGATAAGGTGGGCAATGTAGAAGGTCTTCCTAACTACTTTAGCTACATGGGTGTCGAATGACAGACTACTATCAACCTGGGTCCCCAGGTCCCTGATAACTTCTTCTGTACTCAGTGGATTGCCACCTATTTGGTAGCTAGGGGTAACCTTGTTTTTCCCGAAGGGTATGACTATGCATTTTTGGCATTTAACTTTAGGCCATGGCTCTGGCACCAGTTATCCGTTATTGTGAGACCCTTCTGAAGGATATCTGTGTCAGATGTGTTTTCTACTATGGCGCCCAGTTTGCAGTCATCTGCAAACTTTGTCAGCCATAACCCTCCTGTGTTTGCTTGTACTTCGGAAAAGTAGATGCCAAACAAGAGTGGGCCCAGGACTGAGCCCTGTGGTACACCACTTGTGACAGGCTTTGAGTCTGACATGGCGCCAGCAACTCTGACCCTGTGGGTTCTGTCACTCAGCCAGTTTGCAACCCATCTTGTGATGTATGGGTTAACATTTAAGCTGATGAGTTTTTCAATGATACCCGAGTGGGGTATTGTATCAAAGGCCTTCGCCATCCAGTTCTGATGTTATGGTCTCAGTGTACAGTACCTCTCTGAAACTATGAAGGCTGGTGTCTAGGTTCTGATGTTATGGTCTCAGTGTACAGTACCCCCCTGAAGCTATGAAGGCTGATGTCTAGGTTCTGATGTTATGGTCTCAGTGTAGAGTACCTCTCTGAAGCTATGACGGCTGATGTCTAGGTTCTGATGTTATGGACTCAGTGTACAGTACCTCTCTGAAGCTATGAAGGCTGATGTCTAGGTTCTGATGTTATGGTCTCAGTGTACAGTACCTCTCTGAAGCTATGAAGGCTGGTGTGTAGGTTCTGATGTTATGGTCTCAGTGTACAGTACCTCTCTGAAGCTATGAAGGCTGGTGTGTAGGTTCTGATGTTATGGTCTCAGTGTACAGTACCTCTCTGAAGCTATGAAGGCTGGTGTCTAGGTTCTGATGTTATGGTCTCAGTGTACAGTACCTCTCTGAAGCTATGAAGGCTGGTGTGTAGGTTCTGATGTTATGGTCTCAGTGTACAGTACCTCTCTGAAGCTATGAAGGCTGATGTCTAGGTTCTGATGTTATGGTCTCAGTGTTCAGTACCTCTCTGAGGCTATGAAGGCTGATG